>NC_088226.1:39717010-39912010 GCF_036934945.1 Oncorhynchus masou masou | reverse complement strand
AATCTAATTGGGAATCTAATTATTAGAAATAATAAACTAGACTAACCCCCAGTCACGCCCTGAACTAATCTACCATAGAAAATAAGGTCTCTCTATGGTCAGGACGTGACAAAAAGCCAAGTACTAAGAATGGAGAGTCAGTTCTTCCATGGAATTGTTCGGCTTTGTTACTGTTTGCAATAAAGTTTATTTGATTTCACAAGCTCCGGTCAAAGGGCTCTGGTCAAAAGAAGTTCACTGTACAGGGAATAGTGTGCCATTTGTAACGTAACAGTGCTATTGTTGGACTTGCCGCCACATGCACTGTGCACGCCTCATGAGACGGGAGAGAAGAGAGAGACATGTTTAACACAGAAATTATCTCAGAATAGAAGTAATGGAATATATTGTTTTCTGGGTCTAACGGAGCAAAATGTCAGAAGTGTGAGTGCCTGTGACGCTCTCTCACATCCTCCAACACAAACCTGGGTTCTGTTCATCAGTTGATGCAATGGAAAATGTTTGGCAATAGTGCTTGGCAATAGAAACAAAGAATGAGTGTGTGACGATGTGCCTATGAGCCATCACCATGTCGGGACACTTTCCTCCATTTCTACCCACACAACTGGACTGACTGTTTGATACAACCACCCCCTCCTCGCTCTATATCTATCTCTGTGACAGTGTGAACATGTTAACGACACTGATCTTTCTCTCTACTTCTTTTGGATACTCAACTCCTTCTATATATTTCTCTCCTCTGTTGTCCCTTCTACCTCCCACCCATTTCCATCCACCCTCTCACTCCCCACCCTCTCTCTCGTTGTCTCTGTCCCTGTTTCCCTCCACTTTATTGTCCTCTCTTTCTCCCTCTCCCTTTCTCTCTTTCCTTCTCTCTCTTCCTCCAGTTCCCTCAAATGTCTTTCCCTCTTATTCCCTATGTCTATCTCACCTGTATCTCTATCCTCTTCTCTGTCATAGAGCCTTCGTGTCTGTCTCTGTTATCTCTAGTTTCTGCAGGCTGTCTGGGTTGCTATGGTTCAGCAGGCTGTACACAGTACAGGGAGGTCTAGCTGAGCCTAGTCACACATGAGAGAGTGAGTGATTTGTCCTCCATAGCCCTTGTTCATTAAAACAGATTAAGAGATAGCATTAGCATACAGCACTAACATTGACTGTCATTACCGTAAGTGTGCTAATCACAGCAAAGGCCATTGTTTGTTTTGACTTGGTTAAGTAGGCTTTGTGTGTGTGTTTGGCCTATCACGGCAGTGACAATGAATGTAAATAAAGTGGGTCTCAGGCTCACATTGGTTTTTGTCCCAAATAGCACCCTATTCCCTACGCAGTGCACTACTTTTAACCAGGGCTTATATGGCTCTGGTCAAAAGTAGTGCACTATGTAGCGAATAGGGTGCCATTTGGGATGCAATATTGTATTCCCATGCGATCTCAATGTCACCTGGCCTCTGTCACTTTGTCACACAGACAGAATGAGAGTATATTTAAGCAATCAGGAGAGTATCCTGCTACTACAGAGACTGGGTAAAGACAAAATAAAACAAAGGATGTGCCCGGTTTTAGGCCAGGATATATTTGGCCCAAATGGCACCCTATTCCCTATTTAGTGTGCTATACGTTTAACCAGGGCCCATAGGGCTATGGTCAAAAATAGTGCACTATATAGGGAATATGTTGCTATAGTATTTGGGACGTTATCCAGACCTCTGCTTGGCTAGCTGTAATATAATGATGTCTAAAGGAAACTAGTTTGATGCAGATGCTTTCCTTCCACACAATGTCTCCTACTGCAAAACTCTGAACAAAACACAATGTACCTACTCTAAACTGCGTGGTGATTCTTTCAACCACACACCCAAACAAGTTTAGCTATCTTTTGAAGTTTAGCTTTCTTTCATTGTACCTAAACAAGTTGAGCTCTCTTAAAAAGTCAACCATATCTCTACTCCACCTCAGGGCCAATTGCACCAACTGTTCCTACATATTTATGAGGTGTAAAACAAGAGAAGCAGGCCCGGATCTCACCTCGAGCCATGGAGAGAAGTTATAAAACAAACCACAAACTAGCACTGTTTCCTCAACAGCTTTTGATGCAGATACCCTGCCAAAGGGTTGGATATGGGGAAATGTGTGTGTGCGAGAGAGTGTGTGAGTTTTTTTGGGGGCGCTTGTGTATTTCTGTGAACAGGGAATCAATTTATATAATGTATGTAGAGATAAGTGTACATGTGTGTGTTTCTGTTTGTGTGTATCCCTGTGTGTCTGCATATGTGTGTGTGTGTGTGTGTAGGCTGGCTGGAGGGCAGCAGAAACAGTGCAACAAAAAACATTTAAAGTGCTTTCCAATGGAAAACAAATAAGTTGTGTTTCTTATTGCACAAGTTCAGGTATTTCCTCCCTGTTTCAGGACATTTTCATCCATTTATTGCCTGCTCAAAAGCACCCAGGTTGAGAGGTTGAAGACATAGTGATACGTGAGAGGAGGATAAGAGGATGAAAGGAACAGAGCAGAAAAAGAGAAAAGAAAACACTCAGGTAAATTATGCATCAGCTGCCTCACTTTAACAAGGAAGACTGTAGGAGATGTAGTCTGTAACAAGTTTCCAAGCAACGGGGGAAAAAGAGGAATAATATTTGTCTAGATAAAAGTTGGGCTGGCGACGTTATAATTTATGACACTAGAGGCCGTGACATCGCTCTGCCTAATGATCAAAGACAAGCTAACAAGCAACCCAATCAGTCAGTCAGGGACTTGTGGGATGCAGTAGTCACACAATGTCACTTTGCTAGTTTACAGTAATACAGGGTTAATATGGGGCTTGCTAACACAGTGCAAGATCCATTAAAAGTGTGGGGCTAATGTAGAGGATGGCTAAGTCTTGCCCGAGACCCAGAAATGCCTTGCCGTTGAATATCATTGAAATCCACTCAACCACGACCCATCAATAGAGCTATTTTTACTGTATATTCTCTCCTTTACTCTATATTCTCTGAGTCCTACTCAACTTACACTAAAATAAAGTTGCGGAAGATTGTCGAAGAGAGTGTATGAATTGAGTTGGAAATTGAGAGAGATCGATATCATAAAGAGAGCGAGAATTTGGAAAATTTGGATGACTTAGGCAATGAACATGTGTTTTTATTAGGTCTGTGCAAATATCATTTATTCACTGTGTTCTCATGACTTATGATTAACAAGAAGAAAAGCTCACAAAACAGAAGAACCCACTGACTATGTTCCAAATGGCACCTGACGCTTCTCTATATGTGCGGCGGTCCAGAAGAACCTGTCGGATGTCCAGCCACCCATTGTTGGCAAAATGCAAATAAAATGCCATGAGTGAAAATGACTGGCAAGTGTAATTGAAATGTGTAATGAATAATATACTTTGAACCCTCTTACTCTCTTGATGTGTATAAATAGTATTTGTTAATTTAATTGTTTTGACATGTTAGCAAAAGTGAAACTTTCGGTGCCTGGCTAGCCAACTGACAGCTGCCGTCTTGACTTGTGATATTAATAGGATAATTGGCCCTTTCTAGCAATATAACTTATGGCACAAGAGAAAATATTATAGGCTACTATGAACTATGTAGGCTATCGACAGATCAGAGAGAGTCATTTTTCCATCTCAATACGATAGCTCATTTGTACAGTCGCAGAGCATACTGCCAGCTCAGCTCGGCGGTCCCTGCAGCCCGAGCTGAAAAAATATATTTTTTCACACACATGAAAGGATGATGTAAAGATATTACAGAAACAATTGCCAGTTCCTTGCAACTAGGCTATGTATCAACAGATCAGAGCGCAGAATTATTCAAACGTTCCATCTCATTATGAAGTTGATAGGGATAAGGGGAGTTTATCCGCGATTGCTTTGCTAGCCTAACTGAAAGCTAAATCCATGAGGCTGGCCCAAATGAAATCATAGCCTATGGAGGTGACAGACAGGCATCAAAAGGCAAACAGTGATGTATATTTTGTACACTACTTCATGCTAAACAATAACCTACCCTACTCATTAGAAATGAGAGACATTTCAGTCACCCTGTTCTAATTCACATTAGATTTTCCTGCATTTGTCAGCCTCCTCCCAATGATCAAATCATAGGCGGTGGATTATATGCTGTCCTTTATCTATACATCTTTTAAATGAAAAGTAATTACGGAGAAACTGCCGGCATCCGCTTCTTGTGAATATGGTTAAAGTATTCCCTCGAGCTTCCCGCCATGTCTGAAATGAAGACATCAACTTCCAAATTGACAGCTGTCAATCATTAGAATGGCAGCCTTTTCAGATCGTGAAGTTGCTCATCGTTTAAACAAATTACATCTAATTCATGTGAAAACGTTGCCGGTGAACAAGGTAAACGAATGAATCAGTCTTGAACAGTTATGAACAGATCTGGGAGATGATGTGTGGTAAGTGATTGTGCTAACATATGACTAGACAGCAGTCCTCAGCAGTTTCTTCAGGAACGTGATGGGGATAAAAAAATAACCACCATTTTCATTTCACACAGGGGTCAGGGTCTGTGAAGATCCAGGAGTTTGCAGACAGTGAAGTCACACAGCAAAGTCTGCATAAAGATGAAGAGCCACCTGTGAGACAAATGCTTTCAGTAATTGTTCCAAAAGGATTGGATGCAAAACGACCATGGTATCTCTATGACGAGATAAGGCCTTCACTGCTGAAGAGTGTAGGGACATCACCACCCCTTCCCCATCAGTCCCAAAGTCTGGGAGGAGGGCTTACTTTGAGGACTCTGACTGACTCTGAAAAGAATTCAGCAACTTCACACACCCCAACACGTACATATGCGCACACACACACACAACTTAAACAACAACTTAAGTAGATCTAGGCCTATAGTAATGTTTAGCAGTTACATAATTTAAATACAAATCTGAACTGTCGTTATAAATTGTAAATATGTCAAGTGTCAGTGTGCAGCGGTAAGGACGGAGTCAGGCGCAGGACACAGAACTGAGTAATATAACGTACTTTAATCGAAAAGAAACAACCACAAATTCCACACAGTGAAAACACACCATAACACAGCATTCTAATACTCAACAAGGAACAAACACAAAACATAATGGGAACCAGAGGGTTAAACAGGGAAAATAATATTAACGTAATGGGAACCAGGTGTGTACAATTAAGACAAAACAACATAGAAAAATAAACGTAGATCGGTGGCAGCTAGAAAGCCGGTGACGACGACCGCCGAATGCCGCCCGAACATGGAGAGGCACCAACTTCGGCGGAAGTCGTGACAATACCCCACTCCTGACGTGCGGCTCCAGCAGAGCGCCGTCACCGGCATCGGGGACGACCCAGAGGGCGAGGCGCAGGGTGATCTGGGTGGAGTCAGTTACATTCATGCAGTAAGGAAGGGTCCAGGATGTCCTTCACCAGGACCCAGCATCTATCCTCCGGACCGTACCCCTCCCACTCCACGAGGTACTAAAGGCCCCTCGCCCAACGCATTGAGTCCATGATGGCTCGCACAGATTATTCCGGGGCCCTCTCAATGTGCAAAGGGGGCGGAAGAATCTCCCGCACCTCAGACTGCTGGAACGGACCAACCACCACCAGCGTGAGGAGAAACATATGGAACGAGGGGTAAATACAATAATGAGGGGAAGCTGTATCGTATAACATACCTCGTTCAGTCTCCTCAGGACTTTAAATGGCCCCACAAACCGCAGACCCAGCTTCCGGCAGGGCAGGCGAAGGGGCAGGACCCAGCCTCCCGGTGTATGTGCCTCACTGAGGTGGTGGTCGGCGCTCGCCTTCTGTCACCTGAAGGCCAGTTGCAGGTGCACATGGGCAGCGTCCCATGTCTCCTCTGAGCGCCGAAACCATTCATCCACCGCAGGTGCTTCGATCTGGCTCTGATGCCACGGTGCCAGGACCGGCTGATAACCAAGTACACACTGAAACGGAGACAGGTTAGTGGAGGAGTGGCGGAGAGAGTTTTGGGCCATCTCTGTCCAGGGGATGGAAGCCGCCCACTCCCCCGGCCGGTCCTGGCAATAAGACAGCAGAAACCTATCCACATCCTGATTAATTCTCTCCACCTGCCCATTACTTTCGGGGTGAAACCCTGAAGTCAGGCTGGCCGAGACCCCCAGATGTTCCATGAATGCCCTCCAGACCCTTGATGTGAACTGGGGACCCCGATCAGACACTTTATCCTCAGGCACCCCGTAGTGCCGGAAGACGTGTGTAAACAGAGCCTCCGCAGTCTGTAGGGCCGTAGGGATACCGGGCAAAGGAATGAGACGGCAGGACTTAGAAAACCGATCCACAACAACCAGAATTGTGGTGTTTCCTTGTGACGGAGGAAGATCCGTCATGAAATCCACCGATAGCTGTGACCACGGCAATTGTGGAACGGGTAGCTAAAGTGGGCCACCAGTACTTCCCACTAAGACAGCGCACTGTCCGACCGATGCCAGGATGACCAGAGGAGGGTGATATGTGAGCCCAACACATCAATCGATCACGAACATCAGACGGAGCGTACAGACATCCAACTGGACACTGGGTGGGAGTGGGCTCCGCAAGTAACGCCCTCTCGATGTCCGCGTCAACCCACATACTACCGGTGTGAAGGCAAGAAGCAGGAAGTATAGGAGTGGGATCCATGGACCACTCTGTGTCATAGAGTGATAGAGGATAGAGTGAACACAAAACGGGTGAAAAACATGGCCCACCTTGCCTGGTGAGGAGCCATTCTCCTCACCGACCCGGATGTACTCAAGATTGTGGTGGTCAGTCCAACCGAGAAAAGGGTGTTTAGCCCCCTCAAGCGGATGACTCCATGTTTTCAGAGCCTTCACATCAGCCAACAGCTCCCAGTCCCCCACATCCTAGTTTCGCTCTGCCGGTCTGAGCTTCTTCGAAAAGAACGCACAGGGGCCGAGCTTTGGTGGCGTACCTGAGCGCTGAGACAGCACAGCTCCTATCCCAGCCTCGGACACATCCACCTCTACTATGAACGCTAAGGAGTGATCAGGATAAGCTAACACAGGAGCCGAGGTAAACAGAGCTTTCAGGTGACCAAAAGCCCTGTCCGCCCCACCTGACCACAGCAGTCGCACCGGTCCCCCCTTCAGCAAAGAGGTAATGGGAGCCGCTACCTGACCAAAGGCCCGTATAAACCTCTGGTAGTAGTTGGAAAACCCTAAGAACCGCTGCACCTCCTTTACTGTGGTTGGAGTCTGCCAATTACACACGGCTGAAATGCGGTCATTCTCCTTCTCCACCCCTGCCTCGGGCAGGCGGTACCCTAGTAAGGAGACGGACTGTTGGAAGAACAGACATTTCTCAGTCTTAACGTACAGGTCATGCTCCAACAGTCGACCAAGCACCTTGCGCACCAGAGACACATGCTCGGCACGTGTAGCGGAGTATATTAGAATGTCATCTATATACACACCACTACACCCTGCCCAGGCAGGTCCCTGAAAATCTCGTATACAAAGGATTGGAATACGGATGGAGAATTCATCAACCCGTACGGCATGACGGTACTCATAGTGCCCAGAGGTGGTACAAAATGCTGTCTTCCACTCATCCCCCTCCCGGATACGCACCAGGTTGTAAGCGCTCCTGAGATCCAATTTGGTGAAGAAGCGCACACCATGCAATGACTCGGTCACACTGGCTATGAGAGGCAGTGGGTAACTATACTTCACTGTGATCTGATTTATACCTCTATAGTCAATGCACGGGCGTAAACCACCATCCTCCTTCTTCACAAAAAATAAACTTGAGGAGGCAGGTGAAGTGGAAGGCCGAATGTATCCCTGTCCCAGAGATTCGGTGACATATGTTTCCATAGCCACCGTCTCCTCCCGTGGCAGAGGATACAGGTGACTCCTGGGAAGTGCTGCGTCTACCAGGCGGTTTATCGCACAACCCCCCCGTCGATGGGGTGGTGGTTGAGTCGCCTTCCTTTTACAGAAGGCGGGAGCCAAATCGGCATATTCGGGGGGGGGCATGGTGGAGACCTGGTTTGGACTCTCCACCGTAGTTGCACCTTTGGAAACACCTATACACCTCCCTGAACACTGATGTGACCATCCATTGAGAGCCTTCTGTTGCCACAAAATAGTGTGGTCATGATAGGCAAACCAGGGAAGCCCCAACACCACAGGAAATGCAGGAGAATCGAGACTAATAATTCTCTCCTCATGACCCTCCTGTGTTATCATACATAGTGGAGCTGTGACCTCCCTAATCAAGCCCAACCCTAAAGGACGACTATCTAAGGAATGTACAGGGAAGGGCACATCAACAGGAAAAAAATAGGGATCCCTAATCTAAGAGCAAACGAACGGTCAATAATGTTCCCAGCTGCGCCTGAATCTACTAGCGTCATATGCTGGGAATGCGGGGAAAACTCCGGAAAATCTATAAATATACATATGTGCGCAACAGGAAGCTCTGGATGAGTTGGGTGCCTACTCACCTGGCATGATCCACCAGTGCCCAATCTGCTGCCTCGAAAATCCTGGGGAACCTCTCCAGCACCGACCAGCAGTGTGTCCTCTGTGGCCACAGGTAGTGCAGGAAGCGGCCCCCCCTCCGATCACCCTTAGAGCACACCTCCGAGCTCCATAGGAGTAGGATCGGAGTTGCTGGGGGATGGAATGGACAGACCCCGATCCGGACATCCGCGGGTGGCCAACAGGTTAAATCCACCAGCTGGTCGAGGTTAAGGGTGGTATCCCTGCAGGCCAGCTTCCGACGAAGGTCCTCATGTAGACTACACCGGTAATGGTAAATCAGGGCCCTCTCATTCCATCCCGCGCTGGCAACCATGGTCCTGAAGTCCAGTGTGAATTCCTGTGCGCTCCTCATCCCCTGTCTGAGAAGGAACAAGCGTTCCCCCGCCGCTCTCCCCTCAGGTGGATGATCGAAGACCGCCCGGAAGACCGCCCGGTGAAATCCTCATAGTTGGCCCACTCAAGCACTTTCCCCAACAGACAGGAGATGAGGACGGACATGCTCTCGAATCCCGAGGGTGCCTGGTGGACAGTCGCCAGGTAGAGCTCCAACTGGAGCAGGAACCCCTGGCACCCGGCAGCCATCCCATCATATGCGCTTGGAAGCGAGAGCGCCACTGGGTCCAGGTAACGGAGGAGTGGACAGGGTTGTGGATTTGTTTGGGGTGAAATTGATGGGGGTGTGGGAAAACCCCCTTTCTCCCATCGCTCCATGTTGAGCAGCTGCTGGATGCGTTCCTCCACTGGTACCGAAGGACTGGGTACACCTGCTGACTCCATATTCATGATGCGTGTTTCTGTCAAGTGTCAGTGTGCAGCTGTGAGGACGGAGTCAGGCGCAGGACACAGAACTGAGTAAAATAACGTACTCTTAAAAATAACGTACTTTACTCTAAAAGAAACAACCATAAATTCCACGCAGGGACAACACACAATAACATAACATTCTAACACTCAACAAGGAACAAACACGCACAAAACTTAATGGGAACCAGAGGGTTAAATAGGAAAAATAATATTAACGTAATGGGAACCAGGTGTGTACAATCAAGACAAAACAACATAGAAAAAGAAACATAGATCGTGGCAGCTAGAAAGCCGTTGACGAACGCCGCCCGAACAAGGAGAGGCACCAAATTCGGCGGAAGTTGTGACAAGATATAGTATTATAAACTGACTGGGTGTGTCAAGTCCTGAATGCTGATTGGCTGAATGTATATATACAGTGGGGCAAAAAAGTATTTAGTCAGCCACCAATTGTGCAAGTTCTCCCACTTAAAAAGATGAGAGAGGCCTGTAATTTTCATCATAGGTACACTTCAACTATGACAGACAAAATGAGAAGAAAAAAAACAACGATAAAATCACATTGTAGGATTTTTAATGAATTTATTTGCAAATTATGGTGGAAAATAAGTATTTGGTTACCTACAAACAAGATTTCTGTCTCTTACAGACCTGTAACTTCTTCTTTAAGAGGCTCCTCTGTCCTCCACTCGTTACCTGTATTAATGGCACCCGTTTGAACTTGTTATCAGTATAAAAGCCACCTGTCCACAACCTCAAACAGTCACACTCCAAACTCCACTATGGCCAAGACCAAAGAGCTGTCAAAGGACACCAGATACAATATTGTAGACCTGCACCAGGCTGGGAAGACTGAATCTGCAATAGGTAAGCAGCTTGGTTTGAAGAAATCAACTTTGGGAGCAACTATTAGGAAATGGAAGACATACAAGACCACTGATAATCTCCCTCGATCTGGGGCTCCACACAAGATCTCACCCCGTGGGGTCAAAATGATCACAAGAATGGTGAGCAAAAATCCCAGAACCACATGGGGGGACCTAGTGAATGACCTGCAGAGAGCTGGGACCAAAGTAACAAAGCCTACCATCAGTAACACACTACGCCGCCAGGGACTCAAATCCTGCAGTGCCAGACGAGTCCCCCTGCTTAAGCCAGTACATGTCCAGGCCCGTCTGAAGTTTGCTAGAGAGCATTTGGATGATCCAGAAGAAGATTGGGAGAATGTCATATGGTCAGATGAAACCAAAATATAACTTTTTGGTAAAGGAATGGAGGACAAAGGATGCTGAGTTGCATCCAAAGAACACCATACCTACTGGGAAGCTTGGGGTTGGAAACATCATGCTTTGGGGCTGTTTTTCTGCAAAGGCAACAGGACGACTGATCCGTGTAAAGGAAAGATTTAATGGGGCCATGTATCGTGAGATTTTGAGTGAAAACCTCCTTCCATCTGCAAGGGCATTGAAGATGAAACGTGGCTGGGTCTTTCACCATGACAATGATCCCAAACACACCGCCCGGGGACCGAAGGAGTGGCTTCGTAAGAAGCATTTCAAGGTCCTGGAGTGGCCTTGCCAGTCTCCAGATCTCAAGCCCATAGAAAATCTTTGGAGGGAGTTGAAAGTCTGTGTTGCCCAGCAACAGCCCCAAAACATCACTGCTCTAGAGGAGATCTGCATGGAGGAATGGGCCAAAATACCAGCAACAGTGTGTGAACACCTTGTGAAGACTTACACGTTTGACCTCTGTCATTGCCAATAAAGGGTATATAACAAAGTATTGAGAAAACTTCTTATTGACTAAATAGTTATTTTCCACCTTAATTTGCAAATAAATTCATAAAAAATCATACAATGTGATTTTCTGGATTTTTTTTCCTCATTTTGTCTGTCATAGTTGAAGTGTACCTATGATTAAATGTACAGGCCTCTCTCATCTTTTTAAGTGGGAGAACTTGCACAACTGGTGGCTGACTAAATACTTTTTTGCCCCACTGTATATATCAGATCATATACCACGTCTATGAGAACATGTATTTTTACTGTTCTAATTATTTTTCTTACCAGTTTACAATAGCAATAAGGCACTCCCCGGGCTTGCGTCGTGCCTAAGAACAGCCCCTAGCCGTGGAATACTGACAAAATACCACAACCCCTCGTTCCTTATTGCTAAATTACATCATCAGAGTATTGTAATTATATATAGCCTTTAGTATAATTATTATAGTTAATTGTTTGTGATTTTCCACCCTGTATCCACCCTGTTAATGAACTTTAAACTGATGTGAAAAATAAATTATACATAGAAATAATAATATTGGCTCTGAATTGTGTTAATTCTACTGGTACCAATAATTCAACACTATAGTTGTGAAATAATTTGTTCTATGTGATATTTTATTACAAATAATATGAATAAGTGTTGTTTCAAAATATATTAAAATAGAGTGTTGGTGTTTTTGATTCAGGCTTTCTTAGAATTAGAATTAAATTCAATGGAATCCTTGAATGCAGTTTTTCTCTTTTTACTATGGGGATGTGGATGACTTTAACATATAATGACTTTGGTTCAGTGAAAGATATGTGTTATTAAAACATATTTGTATTCAGGAGAGTTTGTACTTGTCAGAAATCTATACCGTCCCAAAAGTATAAAATCACCATGTGAAACGTTTTCCTGGGCTGCCACACATATAGTGCACAACTTTTGACCAGAGTCCTACAGGCCCTGGTCAAAAGTAGTGGAGTAAATAAGGAATAGGGTGCCATTTGGGACCTAACCACTGTATGGAAAACAGACCTGATTTTACCATCAACTATTCTTTTCCTCACTTCTTCTTCTCACTCCACTGTTCACCTTTAAAAAGAGGGGGAATTCTCCATTCACAAGCACATCCAATCCCACAAAAAAATCCCATGTAATATTCAGAGCCTTTCTTCTTCTCTTTTTTTATTGCCTTTATTTGGAAAACCCTGAATCTAATAATTATTCTGAGAAATGAAAACACACCTTAATGAAAGCCTGAGCTGCAGCTGATTTTTTGTCACTGGCCTACAAACAATACTCCACCCATAATGTCAAAGTAGAACTATGTTTTTTTAAATATATATTTACAAATTAATAACATTTTTAAAGCTGAAAGGTCTTGAGTCAATAAGTATTCAACACCTTTGTTATGGCAAGCCTAAATAAGTTCAGGAGTCAAAATTTGCATGAGTCACATAATAAGTTGCATGGACTCACTCTGTGTGCAATAATAGTGACTGAGATGATTTTTGAATGACTACCTAATCTCTGTACTTCACACATACAAGTATCTGTAAGGTCACTCAGTGAATTTCAAACACAGCTTTAACCACAACGACCAGAGGTTTTCTAATGCCTCTCAGAGAAGGGCACCTATTGGTAGATGGGTAAAAATATATATAGACATTGAATATCCTTTTGTGCATAATGACATTATTAATTACAAATTGGATGGTTTATCATTACACCCATGAAATACAGGTGTCGTTCCTAGCTCAGTTGTCTGAGGGGAAGGAAACCGCTAAGGGATTTCACTGTGAGGCCAATGGTGATTTTAAAACAGTTAGAGTTTAAAGCTTTTTTGGGATAGGGGGCAGCATTTTCACTTTTGGATGAATAGCGTGCCCAGAGTGAACTGCCTCCTACTCTGTCCCAGATGTTAATATATAAATAGAATTATTAGTATTGGATAGAAAACACTCTGAAGTTTCTAAAACCGTTTGAATGATGTCTGAGAGTATAACAGAACTCATATGGCAGGCGAAAACCAGGAAGTGGGATATCTGAGGTTTGTAGTTTTTCAAAGCTTGGCCTACCGAATACACAGTGTCTATGGAGTCAAGTTGCACTTCCTACGGTTTGAGGATTCTACTATAAAGGAGGAGCTCATGAGACCTGTTTGAGTCAGTGGTCTGGCAGAGTGTCTCAGGCTCGTGATGTGCGCTCCCGACAGAGTTAGCTCTTGTTCCAGTGCTTTCCTCAGACATAGGAATTCTCCGGTTGGAGGCTTATTGATGTTTTATATTAAAAACATCCTAAAGATTGATTCCATAGATCGTTTGACTTGTTTGTATGACCTGTAATGGAACTTTTCGAGTTTTTGTCTGGACGAAGTGCCTGCGCCTCATGAAGATGGATTACTGGGCTGAACACGCTAACAACAAGTGGCTATTTGGACATAAATGTTGGACTTTATGGAACAAATCAGTAATTTATTGTCGAACTGGGATTCCTGGGAGTGCCTTCTGATGAATATTATCAAAGGTAAGTGAATATTTATAGTGTTATTTCTAACTTCTGTTGACTCCAAAATGGCGGATATTTCTCTGGCTGGATTGGGGTCTGAGCGCCGTTCTCAGATTATGCTTTTTCCATTAAAAAAAATGAAATCTGACACAGCGGTTGCATTAAAATTTAGGATGGATAAACAACATTGTAGTTACTCCACAATACTTACCAAATTGATAGAGTGAAAAGAAGGTTATCTGTACAGAAAATAAAAATTACAAAACCTGTTTGCAGCAAAAAAAGTATTACTGCAAAAAATGTGGCAAAGCAATACATTTTTTGTCCTAAATACAAGGTGCTATTTTTTTATGTTTAGGGCAAATCCAATACAACACATTACTGAGAACCACTCTCCATATTTTCAGGTATAGTGTTGGCTGCATCATGTTATGGGTATGCTTGTAAGCATTAAGGACTGTGGAGTTTTTCAGGATAAAAATGAATCGAATGGAGCTAAGCACAGGCAAAATCATGGTTCAGTGTGCTTTCGACCAGATATTGGAAGATGAATTCACATTATCCCGAAGAGGGGGAAGTGATGGCGAATCATTGGTGATTTGCACTGTGGATTACTGGGGGTTTGTATATAGTGTGCAACTCTCTTTATTTGTGTTGCTTGTGTCAGTGTGCTTTCCTCCGGACATTGGGAGATTAATTCAACTTTCAGTAGGAAAATAACCTAAAACACAAGGCCAAATATATAGTTGTGGCCATAAATTTTGAAAATGACAGAAATATACATTTTCACAAAGTCTGCTGCCTCAGTGTCTTTAGATATTTTTGTCAGATGTTACTATGGAATACTGAAGTATAATTACAAGCCTTTCATAAGTGTCAAAGGCTTTTATTGACAATGACATGAAGTTGATGCAAATATTCAATATTTGCAGTGTTGACCCTTCTTTTCAAGACCTCTGCAATCCGCCCTTGGCATGCTGTCAATTAACTTCTGGGCCCCATCCTGACTTATGGCAGCCCATTGTTGCATAATCAATGCTTGGAGTTTGTCAGTAATTGTGGGTTTTTGTTTGTCCATCCACCTCTTGAGGATTGACCACAAGTTCTGAATGGGATTACGGTCTGGGGAGTTTCCTGGCCATGGACCCAAAATATCAATGTTTTGTTCCCCAAGCCACTTAGTTATAACTTTTGCCATATGGCAAGGTGCTCCATCATGCTGGAAAAGGCATTGTTCATCACCAAACTGTTCCTGTATGGTTGGAGAAGTTGCTCTTGGAGGATGTGTTGGTACCATTCTTTATTCATGGCTGTGTTCTTAGGCAAAATTGTGAGTGAGCCCACTCCCTTGGCTGAGAAGCAACCCCACACATGAATGGTCTCAGGATGCTTTACTGTTGGCATGACACAGGACTGATGGTAGCGCTCACCTTGACTTCTCCGGACAAGCTTTTTTTCTGGATGCCCCACACAATCGGAAAGGGGATTCATCAGAGAAAATGACTTTACCCCAGTCCTCAGCAGTCCAATCCCTGTACCTTTTGCTTAATATCAGTTTGTTCCTGATGTTTTTCCTGGAGAGAAGTGGCTTCTTTGCTGCCCTTCTTGACACCAGGCCATCCTCCAAAAGTCTTTGCCTCACTGTGCATGCAGATGCACTCACACCTGCCTGCTGTCATTCCTGAGCAAGCTCTGTACTGGTGGTGTCCCGATCCCGCAGCTGAATCAACTTTAGGAGACGATCCTCGTGCTTGCTGGACTTTCTTGGGCACCATGAAGCCTTCTTCACAACAATTGAACTGCTCTCATTGAAGTTGATGATCCTATAAATGGTTGATTTAGGTGCAATCTTACTGGCAGCAATATCCTTACCTGTGAAGCCCTTTTTGTGCAAAGCAATGATGACGACACGTGTTTCCATGCAGGTAACCATATTTGACAGAGGAAGAACAATGATTCCAAGCTCCACCCTAATTTTGAACCTTCCAGTCTGTTATTCGAACTCAATCAGCATGACAGAGTGATCTCCAGCCTTGTCCTTGTCAACACTCACACCTGTGTAAATGAGAGAATCACTGACATGATGTCAGCTGGTACTTTTGTGGCAGGGCTGAAATGCAGTGGAAATGTTTTTTGGGGGATTCAGTACATATGCATGGCAAAGAGGGACTTTGCAATTAATTGCAATTCTTATGATCACTCTTCAGAACATTCTGGAGTAAATGCAAATTCCCATCCTACAAACTGAGGCAGCAGACTTTGTGAAAATGTATATTTGTGTCATTCTCAAAACCTTTGGCCACGACTGTACACTGGAGTTGCTTACCAAGAAGACAGGACCCCTTCAGGTATCTCTAAAAAAGAAACGAAAAAAGATTTGATGAACTATTGAATTGTTCCTTTACTACTATAGGGCAGAGAAATGCATTGAATAACACATGCATGCATTGCAAAAAAGACAGTCCAAAAGTATGTCATAAGAAACAAGGTATTGAAGTGTAGGAGATATAAGAAAGCTCATGAAATATATGAGTATACAGCTGAAGTTGGAAGTTACACACACCTTAGCCAAATACATTTAAATTCAGTTTTTCACAATTCCTGACATTTAATCCTAGTAACAATTCCCTGTCTAAGTAAGGTCAGTTAGGATCACCACTTTATTTTAAGAATGTGAAATGTCAGAATAATAATAGAGAGAATGATTTATTTAAGATTTTATTTATTTCATCACATTTCCAGTGGATCAGAAGTTTACATACACTCAATTAGTATTTGGTAGCATTGCCTTTAAATTGTTTCCCTTGGGTCAAACATTTTGGGTAGCCTTCCACAACCTTTTCACAATAAGTTGGGTGAATTTTAGCCCATTCCCCCTGACAGAGCTTGTGTAACTGAGTCAGGTTTGTGGGCCTCCTTGCTCACTCACGCTTTTTCAGTTCTGCCCACAAATTTCCTATAGGATGAGCTCAGGGCTTCGTGATGGCCACTCCAATACCTTGAATTTGTTGTCCTTAAGTCATTTTGCCACAACTTTGGACGTATGCTTGGGGTCATTGTCCATTTGGAAGACCCATTTGCGACGAAGCTTTAACTTCCTGACTGATGTCTTGAGATGTCATGATGTCATCTATTTTGTGACATGCACCAGTCCCTCCTGCAGCAAAGCAACACCACAACATGATGCTGCCACCCCCATGCTTCAAGGTTGGGCTTGGTGTTCTTCAGCTTGCATTCCTACCCCTTGTTCCTCCATGGTGTTTATACTTGCATACTATTGTTTGTAGAGATGAACGTGATACCTTCAGTCGTTTGGAAATTGCTCCCAAGGATGAACCAGACTCGTGGAGCTCTACAATTTTTTTCTGAGGTCTTGGCTGATTTCTTTTGATTTTCCCATGATGTCAAACAAAGAGGCACTGAGTTTGAAGGTAGGCCTTGAAATACATCCACAGGTACACCTCAAATGATGTCAATTAACCTATCAGAAGCTTCTACAGCCATGACATAATTTTTCAAGCTGTTTAAAAGGCACGGGTCAACTTAGTGTATACAAACTTCTGACCCACTGGAATTGTGATACAGTGAATTATAAGTGAAATAATCTGTCTGTAAACAATTGTTGGAAAAATTATTTGTGTTATGCACAAAGTAGAGGTCATAACCGACTTGCCAAAACTATACTTTGTTAACAAGAATTTTGTAGAGTGGTTGAAAAACTTCAACTGTAAGTACAGTATAAACAAACAATGTAGTCATTTCTGTCAGTGTGTGTAATGTTAAAAGCCCTGTACAGTATGTCAAAGGAACTGAATGTATCATAATGACTAATTGTCGTTTTCACGTGTGGTGTTCCAAAACCACATGTGTGGTGTTTCAAAACCACATGTGTGGTGTTCCAAAACCACATGTGAAGTGTTCTAAAACCAATGTGAATTTTGTTTTTTCCATAAAGTGCCAACTAATGTCATGCCAAATAATATCCCCTGGCCAAGTAGTGTCCCCCTCTACATCCCAATGCGAATTGGTCAACTATTAGCATCCATTTCCATATCAACGGTGGGACGACCTAATGATTTGAATTTTGGAGATCATTGCAGCCTAAATGACATTCTTTTCATCATCGCAATGCAAACAAGGATGATGAACAATTTCACTGTTTAAACAAGTTGTGTTTAGCTAATAACATGAAAACATTAATTTGAACAACTTTTTGGTACTTTGTTAACATTACAACATGAAATCCATGTCTTAAACATTGCTATGTGTAGGAAATGGCAAATAACCTGTAATCTGCTTACAGATCACGAAGTCAGCTAATTTCCACTCCATTCATATGCTGCTTGTCTGGCTGTCATGTTTTTATTTTAACCTGCCCTTCCCTTATCTACATTGAAATAATATAATGTCAGTAGTCCTCCATGATTTTTCCTCGTATAGCTCATTAGTACACCGTTGTGGTTGAATATATATGTATCCATTGTAGGTCCTAGGCTACAACAATGAATAATGTGGAACAAGTAAATACCATACAACTTACAATAATGAACACCTTGTGAAACAGCTGTGAAAACCAACCTGGCAAAATGTAAGATTTTAAGACATAAACTTTGATAGGTTTTGGCACAGTTGTGTCAGTTAATGTTTTTTAACAAGTTGCTCGTGCACTCACATGGCAATCATAGACTAAAATACAGAATTCTGCTGTGTGGAATATATGGGAGGTGGTTGCTGTGTGGGTGGGAGGTTCTGCCTGTCACTTGTTCTCAACAGGCAGCCAGTCTCAAAAGGGGGACTTGAAGAGGGAGACTGCAATATCCAGGCACTGCTGCTCTCTTTGTTCTGATTATTTGCAGTGCTAGTGTTTTTAGTTAACCTGTGTATCTCACATATTATGTGACCAGTATGATAACGAAAGAAAACCTTCTTCGCAGATAATGACAACAGTAGCTGTAGATTATGTAATGAAAAGTTGGAAGGTGGTTGGTAATGGAGGACATCAGGTGGATCCACGTCTGGGTGTTGGGCAGAACCCCTAGCTCATGGACAACAGGAGCAGAGTTAAAGGGAACAGGGTAGGAGACAGATGTAAACAAGCAAACACACAGGTTACAGTAAAGCACATTTGATAGATTAGTGCAGTGTTAAAAATGGGAGACATTTTCAACAGTTTTGGTATTGCCTACCTCAAGCTTGCCCCCCTCTGACTCAGAGCACAGAGAATCAGACTGATCCGAACTCACTGGTTCTGGTAGATGGGATACCTCCTGGGGGGCTCGGACAGTTATTAGGAGAGGTAAATTGAAGAGGTACATTTTTATAAGCTTAGCATAACTACCATTTCTTGCTTTCTCAAATGTCAACCAAAGCTTAAACATACTTTGTCTATTGGGCTCCACCGAAGTGTAGGGTGTCAGTGCTTCCAGTGGTCGACCGTCCAGCGAAAGAGCAGCGAGATTTCCCAGGTCTTACCATCCTTTCATCCTTCTTCCAAACCAAGTAATTCACCCGGATGTCATAGCACTTGGTCCCGGTAACTCTCCTTCTGTTTCTCCTGCGCCTTGTCCATGTTCAGTCTCAACTTGATTGATAACAGGAATACATGGAATTATATTTCATATTACAAATACATTTCTTATATATCTCTCGGAGCTCAAGAAAATACATTTACAGCGGACAATCATTTTTACCTGGTCTAAAACCTACACATCCTTCTCAGTCCGTGCCTGGAGGTGGTCCTCGGAGGGGTTCTGATCTGGTTCGACAACCTCCACCACCAACACTAAGTCAATCACAAATGTATAAGACTACAGTATATGCAATAATTGTATATACAATTGTATTGTTTGCCTCAGTCAACAGCTGTGGTTCCCGTCCGTACTCGGCCTAGATGCTGCTGTTGTGTGTAAAGAGAATTACCTTCAGGTAGTTCTCCCACCCTTCCTGGTACCAATCAAGGGATTTTCCCACAGCAGTTTTGAGTGTCTGGTTGGTCCATTCACCAAACCTGGAGGAGGGGGCAGGAAAGTGTTAACTATTGACAATGTAAGATATTGAAATATGTCTGATTACGTACCATGGAAACACAAAAACGAATTGTAAAAAATAAATAAAACAAATCATTGGTGACAGAATATAAAATCTGTACCTTGTTCCAGCAATAGAGAGAAGATAACTTTATTCTTACCCGTATCTAGATATAGATATTCATATTTGTAAGGACACACACACACGTATCTGTGTCATACGGCATGTAGATATTCATATTTGTAAGGACACACACACACACAATAATATTGAACTCTGATGTGGTCAAATAAATAACCCATTACAACATTTTAATTAGGACACTTATCATGTGCCATGGTGAAACAACTGATGGGCTTCAACTCCGGCGGCAGTCTTCACCCTCTCAATCTTCTGGCAGGCTAGACAGGGTACTGACCTTTAATCAAACAGTGACAAATTGAAACATTGTGTGCTCTCTGATAAGACATTCATTGAAATAATAATAATTTCAGATATAATATAATGTGATTGATAAACAAAAGGTTATTTCACTTGCCCAGCTGTCCACCTCCTTGACAATTCCCCGTCAGAAGAAGTGTAGGTTGATTTTGGCAATCAGGTGCTTCACTCCGAAATGGTCAGCATGCATCTCGGTCAGCATGGCTTCCTTCTCCTCCTTAGTAAAAATCACTCTCCTGTGTGGCTAGCCATCCTTTCCACTTGTTAAGGGCATTTGGAATTACCATAATTGCTTACACCTATCCATTTGATTTATACGGTTTAACTTATAGCAAGCTACCTCAATATGATGGATTGAGTTAGTCTCAGTATGACTTTAAAAAAATCCTGGCAGTCATTCTGAATGCAGGTTGTGCGTGATTAACAATTCCACTTGTTGGATATCTTAACTCTGGCTGGATTCCAATAGAAATTACACATTACTTTGCAAGCCAGCATAATGTGACTTGCAGACCTGATGTGGCCTGTAAACCAGTAGATTCCTAACACCCCCGGGTTAGGGTATAACTAGGCCCTCAAAGAAAAGCTTTGTATATGTAATGTATTGTCATATTGGATTACATTTTTATGGCTAATATGGCTGGTGGAACTGTTCATAGAGGGTTATAGGATGAACCCTACAAAGATAAAATTGTTCTTGGTAGAACCATATACAGGGGGTTCTTTGAAGAACCCTACATAGAGGGTTCTGTATAGAACCCTCTGCAAAGGGTTCTACCCAGCACCAAAAAGGGTTCCCTTATGGGGACAAACTGAAAAATCCATGTATGGTGCTACTTAGCACCTTTTTTTCCTGAGAGTGTATTGTGCCCCAGGTCCATAGAGATGGACTTTCTCTGCTGGTTCTCTCAAGGATGACTCGGCTGCCAAATATAGGCCTTCCCAGCACAGCATCAAAACAGACTGACTATCACGACTCAGGCACAGGCACAGGGAAAAACCCTCTCTCCTCTCTGTCTCTCTCACACTCATACTCCCACACACTGAGCCAATATGTGAGAAAGTTGCTTGTTAAAAAGGAACCGTTTTAACTTCTGGTGCCATCAACCTGCCAGAGAGTGTTTCTCGGACACTGCTGTCACAGCATGAGATGGCTCCCAACTCTACCTTTCTCAAATACACACACGTACGCATCCTTGATTAAAGATGAGACTGTAAAAAATATATGAATACTGAGCTATATTTTATGCAAAAAATATAAACATACTTTGTTAAGCAAGTAATACTTAACTTTTCACTTTTTTGGAACAGATCCTTTTTCTCAAATGTTTTATGAGTTTGGAGAACACATTGGGAGGGATCTTAGACCATGCTTCCATACAGAATCTTTCCAGGTCCTACATATCCCTCATTTGCGCTTATGGACTGCCCTCTACAATTCAAACGACAGGTTTTCTATTGGGGTCTGGAGACTAAGATGGCCGTTGCAAAATATTGATTTTGTAAGCATTTCTTTGTGGATTTTGATGCGTGCTTGGAAGATCCCATTTCGGCCAGGTTTAAGCCTCCTATTGGGTAAACAATGTGATGTCAAGAAAATACTATTCTTGTAAGTGCTGTCTTGCGTATATACACTCAATGGCCAGTTTATTAGGTATACCACCCCGTTCTAGAAAATTGTTCTCTCCTACAGACATTGAGTCACGTGGCCGTGGCTTGCTATATAAAGCAGGCAGACAGGCATCGGGGCATTCAGTTACTATTCGATTGAACCTTAGAATAGGCAAAAAGAGTGACCCAAACAACTTTGAGAGTGGTATGATCGCCGGTGCTGGGTGCGCCGGTTCCAGTGTCTCAAACATCCGGCCTCCTGAGCTGTTCACGTGTCTAGCTCGTTGATGAGAGGTCGAAGGATAATGGCAAGAAACGTTCAAGCCAACAGGCGGGCCACAAACAGGCAAATAATGGCGCAGTACAACAGTGGTGTGCAGAACGACATCTTGGAATGCACAACTCATCAGCCCTTGTCAAGGATGGGCCATGGCAGCAGATGACCACAACGGGTTCACTCCTATCAGATAAAAACTAGAAGAAGCTGCTCCAGTGGGCACGTTATCACCAACACTGGACAATTGAGGAGCGGAAAAACCTTGCCTGGTCCGAATCCCGGTTACTGTTGTGTCATGCTGATGGCAGAATCAGGATTTGTCATAAGCAGCATGAGTCCATGGCCCTATCCTGCCTGGTGTCAACGGTGCAGGCGGGTGGCGGTGGTGTAATGGTGTGTGGAATGTTTTCCTGGCAGAAATTAGGTCCCTTGACACCAATTGCACAACGTTTCCAAGCCCTGAAGAATTTGGGCTGTTCTGGAGGCAAAGGGGTGTCCGACCCAGTACTAGATGGGTCTACCTAATAAACTAGCCACTGAGTGTATGTATCTCAACTAACTGCCTTCCTGAAGACTAACAATGTATACAAAACACGTAAGTCTGGTTTTAGACCCCATCATTGCACTGAGACTGCACTCGTGAAGATGGTAAATTACCTTTTAATGGCGTCAGACCAATGCTCTGCATTTGTTCTCGTGCTCCGAGACCTTAGTGCTGCTTTTGATACCATCGGTCACCATATTCTTGTGGAAAGATTGGAAACCCAAATTAGTCTAAATGGACAAGTTCTGGCCTGGTTTAGATCTTATCTGTTTGAACGATATCAGTTTGTCTCAGTGGATGGTTTGTCCTCTGACAAATCAACTGCAAATTTCGGTGTTCCTCAAGGTTCCGTTTTTAGGACCTCTATTGTTTTCACTATATATTTTACCTCTTGGTGATGTCATTCGGAAACATAATGTTAACTTTCACTGCTATGCGGACAACACACAGCTGTACATTTCGATGAAACATGGTGAAGTCCAAAAATTGCCCTCCCTGAGATGCTGTGTTTCAGACATAAGGAAGTGGATGGCGGCAATTTTTTTTACTTTTAAACTCGGGCCAAAACAGAGATGCTAGTTCTAGGTCCCAAGAAACAGATCTTCGGTTGGATCTGACAATTAACCTTGGTTGTACAGTCATATCAAGTAAAAGTACCTCGGCGTTACTCTGGACCCTTCTCTCTTTTGACAAACATATCAAGACTGTTTCAAGAACAGCTTTTTTCCATCTACGCAACATTGCAAAAATCAGAAACTTTCTGTTCAAAAATGAGGCAGAAAAATATATCCATGCTTTTGTCAATTCAGATTAGACAACTGCAATGCTCAATTTTCCGGCTACTTCAGTAAGTGCTAAACACTGCTGCAGAGAACCCAAAAATGTGATCATATTACTCAAGTGCTAGCCTCCTGGCTTAATGTTAAGGCTAGGGCTGATGTCAAGGTTTTACTGCTAACTTACAAAAGCATTACATGGGGTTGCTGCTATCTATCTTTCCAATTTGGTCCTCCCATACATACCTACACGTACGCTATGGTCACAAGACACAGGCCTCCTTATTGTCCCTAGAATTTCAAAGCAAACAGCTGGAGGCAGGGCTTTCTCCTATAGAGCTCCATTTTTATGGAATGGTCTGCTTCTCCATGTGAAAGAAGATTCATCTATATTGAAGATTCATCTATTCAGTAGGTCCTATGATTGAGTGTAGTCTGGCTCAGGGGTGTGAAGGTGAACGGAAAGGCACAGGAGCGATGAACCACCCTTGCTGTCTCTGCCTGGCTGGTTCTCCTCTCTCCACTGGGATTCTCTGCCTCTACTACAATCCACCTGTGTGTAATCAAGTCTCCGTATAAATGCACCTGCACTGTGATAGTCTCAGAGGTCCGTTAAAAGCGCAGAGAGCATCATGAAGAACAAGGAACACACCAGGCAGGTCAGAGATACTGTTGTGAAGAAGTTTAAAGCCGGATTTGGATACAAAAAGATTTCCCAAGCTTTAAACATCCCAATGAGCACTGTGCAAGCGATAATATTGAAATGGAAGGAGTATCAGACCACTGCAAATCTACCAAGACCTGGCGGTCCCTCTAAACTTTCAGCTCATACAAGGAGAAGACTGATCAGAGATGCAGCCAAGAGGCCCATGATCACTCTGGATGAACTGCAGAGATCTACAGCTGAGGTGGGAGACTCTGTCCATAGGACAACAATCAGTCGTATATTGCACAAATCTGGCCTTTATGGAAGAGTGGCAAGAAGAAAGCCATTTCTCAAAGATATCCATAAAAAGTGTCGTTTAAAGTTTGCCACAAGCCACCTGGGAGACACACCAAACATGTGGAAGAAGGTGCTCTGGTCAGATGAAACCAAAATTGAACTTTTTGGCAACAATGCAAAACGTTATGTTTGGCGTAAAAGCAACACAGCTCATCACCCTGACCACACCATCCCCACTGTCAAACATGGTGGTGGCATCATCATGGTTTGGGCCTGCTTTTCTTCAGCAGGGACAGGGAAGATGGTTAAAATTGATGGGAAGATGGATGGAACCAAATACAGGACCATTCTGGAAGAAAACCTGATGGAATCTGCAAAAGACCTGAGACTGGGATGGAGATTTGTCTTCCAACAAGACAATGATCCAAAACATAAAGCAAAATCTACAATGGAATGGTTCAAAAATAAACATATCCAGGTGTTAGAATGGCCAAGTCAAAGTCCAGACCTGAATCCAATCGAGAATCTGTGGAAAGAACTGAAAACTGCTGTTCACAAATGCTCTCCATCCAACCTCACTGAGCTTGAGCTGTTTTGCAAGGGGGAATGGGAAAAAATGTCAGTCTCTCGATGTGCAAAACTGATAGAGACATACCCCAAGCGACTTACAGCTGTAATCGCAGCAAATAAATAATTTTGCACGCCCAATTTTTCAGTTTTTGATTTGTTAAAAAAGTTTGAAATATCCAATAAATGTTGTTCCACTTCATGATTGTGTCCCACTTGTTGTTGATTCTTCACAAAAAAATACAGTTTTATATCTTTATGTTTGAAGCCTGAAATGTGGCAAAAGGTCGCAAAGTTCAAGGGGGCCGAATACTTTCGCAAGGCACTGTATTTCTCCAATCTTATCCGGTGTCCTGTATGATTTTAAGTATGCACCCTCTAATTCTCTCTCTTTCTATTCTCTCAGGGGACCTGAGCCCTAGGACCATGCCTCAGGGCTACCTGGCCTGATGACTCCTTGCTGTCCCCAGTCCACCTGTTTGTGCTGCTGCTTCAGTTGCAACTGTTCTGCCTGCAGCTATGGAACCCTGACCTGTTCACCGGACGTGCTACCTTGTCCTGGACCTGCTATTTTTGACATTCTCTCTCTACCGCACCTATATGCTATGTAACATGAGAACATATGAAAGCTGGTGGTTCCTTTTAACATGAGTCTTCAATATTCCCAGGTAAGACGTTTTAGGTTGTAGTTATTATAGGACTATTTCCCTCTATACCATTTGTATTTCATTAACCTTTGACTGCATAAGATGTTCTTATAGGCACTTTAGTATTACCAGTGTAACAGTATAGCTTCCGTCTCTCTCCTCGCTCCTACCTGGGCTCGAACCAGCAACACATGACAACAGCCACCATCGAAGCAGCGTTACCCATGCAGAGCAAGGGGAACAACTACTAGAAGGCTCAGAGCAAGTGACGTTTGAAACGCTATTAGCGTGCGCTAACTAGTTAGCCATTTGACTTCGGTTACACTAGCCTCATCTCGGGAGATGATAGGCTTGAAGTCATGCTTGACGCACAACGAAGAGCTGCTGGTAAAACGCACGAAAGTGCTGTTCGAAAGAATGTTTACACGCCTGCTTCTGCCTACCACCGCTCAGTCAGATACGTGTATGCTTGTATGCTCAGTCAGATTATATGCAACGCAGGACACACTAGATAATATCTAGTAATATCAACCATGTGTAGTTAACTAGCGATTATGATTGATTGTTTTTTATAAAAGATAAGTTTAATGCTAGCTAGCAACTTACCTTGGCTTACTGCATTCGCGTAACAGGCAGTCTCCTTGTGGAGTGCAACGAGAGAGAGGCAAGTCGTTATTGCGTTGGACTAGTTAACTAAGGTTGCAAGATTATTTCCCCGAGCAGACAAGGTAAAGATCTGTCATCCTTCCCCAGAACGAGGCAGTTAACCCACCATTCCTAGGCCGTCATTGAAAATAAGAATGTGTTCTTTAACTGACTTGCCTAGTTAAATAAAGGTATACATTTTTATATATATAGGCAAGTCAGTTAAGAACACATTATATATATATATATTTTTTTAAATCGGCAAATCGGCACCCAAAAATATATTTCCGATTGTTATGAAGACTTGAAATCGGCCCTAATTAATCGTCCATTCCGATGAATCAGTCGACCTCTAGTTTCTGTATAGCACTGTGTGACATCGATTGATGTAAAAAAGGACTATATAAATACATTTGATTTAAATAAATTAGATTGAATGTTAGAGAACAGTTTGTGGTGATCTAATGAGGCTTTGTCTGATCCATAACTATGTATTCTCTGTGTACACACCCACAGTCACGCATACACAGACACAAATGCAATTGCAGATACAGGTCCCTGGGCATTGTATGTCATAACAGCATTATCATCTCTCTGCTCTGGGCAGCTGCGGACACCTAATTAATGCTAGTAGAACTATTCTGGACAAGGTGCACTGTCGGCGTGTGAGTGGCAGTGGTTTAAAGTACTTAAGTAGTTCTTTGGGGTATCTGTACTTTACATATTTTTTTACAGGTTTTACTTCACTAAATTCCTAAAGAACATGTTGTACTTTACTCCATACATTTCCCTGACAACCAAAAGTACTTGTTAATTAAGTATCAAAAGGTTAATGTAATGGCTAAAATATACTTAAGTATATTTAAAACTATGCACTTTTAGCCTTTTACTCAAGTAGTATTTTACTGTTTGACTTTCACATTTAGTTGAGTAACTTTCTATGAAAGTATCTATGCTTTTACTCAAGTATGACAATTGGGTACTTTTCCACCACTGGTGAGTGGATGAGTGAGTGAGTGAGTGAGTGTGCATGTTCTGAGTCTGCATGTATGTCAAATCAAATCAAATTTTATTTGTCACATACACATGGTTAGCAGATGTTAATGCGAGTGTAGCGAAATGCTTGTGCTTCTAGTTCCGACAATGCAGTGTGTGTGTGTGTGTATGTATGTGTGTGTATGTGTATGTGTATGTGTGTGTGTGTGTGTGTGTGTGTGTGTGTGTGTGTGTGTGTGTATGTATGTGTGTGTATGTGTATGTGTATGTGTGTGTGTGTGTGTGTGTGTGTGATGAATTACTCAGAGCACTGCGGGCAGGGGCAATGCAGTGTATGTGTGTGTGTGTATGTGTGTGTGTGTGTGTGTGTGTGTGTGTGTGTGTGTGTGTGTGTGTGTGTGTGTGTGTGTGTGTGTGTGTGTGTGTGTGTGTGTGTGTGTGTGTGTGTGTGTGTGTGTGTATGTATGTGTGTGTATGTGTATGTGTATGTGTGTGTGTGTGTGTGTGTGTGTGATGAATTACTCAGAGCACTGCGGGCAGGGGCAATGGCAGTGCGGGTCTGAATGAATGAAGACGTAATGCTTATGTCATGTTCTGCCTTGTAGCACTGTACTTAAATGGACTCATTCTTTATAGATAATCCTGCTACACCGCATACCCATCATCCCTTAGGGACAACACTATTGCACACTGAGCAAAAGCGATAACATTAACCACACCACCTGACAACACACATAGTACCCTCAGGAAATGCCACTGTGCAGGCCAATGCTGTAACACTCTAAGGTATTCAGTATGAGAAACAACGTTGTTTATCTCAGTGAATTTAAACACAGAAACACCATTGACAGCATTTAAGTTGCAAACACTGAACATTAATCCAATCCCTGTTTCCCCAAGTTGAAGCCTAAACTCCTAAACTCCTCTTTTTACACACTACTAATACTTTCTTTGCAACAGCACTATTTCAACTTCAAGCTACTGCTCAGATACATTTTTTGGATTAAAGGTAATACTGGTAGATAGTTAGATCAGCCTTACCATTCAGTGATCGTGAAGTGTTGTAAATTACCCATGGTGTGAGCTCAGGCTAGATTCTGTTTAAAGTATCCACATGAAACAAATGCAGTATAATTTACTATAGAATACTACAGTACATGCTATAGAATTCTGTAGTATACTGTAGAATGCTACATTACACTGTAGATCCCTCATACTTACTATAGAATGTTTTAGTAAATGGTATACTATTATTAGAGAAAAAAACACTAGTAAATACTACAGTAATGTTAGCAAAAACACAACTTTTTAACTATAGTAAATACTCCAGTATTTAATTTGCACATACCCTGCCCATTCCCCTCCCCCATATCACAGTTTGTGCCACCCATACGTGAGAAACCTGCATGCCAAGTACAGATAATATTGTCTATTCCCTACAGATCATACTAAAGTGAAAAAGTGTTGAAGTATTCATTCAATCCCCAGTTCTACTTTTAAACAACTTATGGAAAATTTGCTGTTTTAGTATTTTTTCAGTAGGTTTTCTGAAGGAGAAAAACACCACAGGAAATACTACAGTCTGAAAAAACTGCAGTGAGTAATAGTCTGCCAAATCACTAATGTAAATACTACAAGCAGCAAAAACACTACATTAATTATTATAGTATATACTGGCATTCTTTAACTACAGTTTATACTATATGTAATTGTAATTACTACAGAATACTACTGTAACGTTCTGAGCGTAGTGGGTGAGAAGTCAGGCGCAGGAAGCAGAGAGTTCAGGGGAGTGCTACTTTAATGCACAAAACGGCGAACATAAGCCAACCCCACGAAAACGTATAACAAAACAAACGCCCCAAACAAGGAGACTTAAACTGTCCAGCAAAACCCACGAAATGGGAAAACACGTAACCCACAGACATGCACACAAGTTACACAACACAGAAGGTCACAATAATTAATCCCGCACAAGAAACCAGGCGGGCCGGCTGACTAATAAAGCCTCACTAATTATACCCAACTCAAAACAGGTGCACTCAATAAACACATAAGGAGGGGGAGGAAATAATCAGTGGCAGCTAGTAGGCCGGCGACGACGAGCGCCAACCGAACGGGAAGGGGAGCCACCTTCGGTCGGAGTCGTGACAACTACAATGAATATTACTACAGAAAAAATTACAGTGAATACTACAGTAAAGTCCACAAAAACACAAAAACTCATTGGTATAAATACTTAGTATACTATAGTATTTTTGCATGTGGGTACTTTGATTTCAAAGCTGGCAAAGTGTGAAACACTTTTACACTCCTCTGATCTTCCACACTCATGTAAATACTCTGGATTACAGCCTTCCTGAGCAACACATGCACGCATATATATATACACACACACACACACACACATTGCAAGTGGGTGCTTTGAATATGTAGCGATTTGTTCAGGTATCTGGGTTCTCTCATGAGTGAGGTAGAGTGGTAAAGTAGGGGAACAGGAGGAGGTCTGGAGGAGGTCTGGAAGCAGCTGCAAAAGGATGGATGAGAGAATCAGAGAAGCAGAGATAAGCCTAATAGGAAAGTTAATACATGCAGTAGGCCTTCTCCATGCAATGGAAGAGAGTTTGAGCTGCGTATCATGGGCTTTTACTTGGGCTGGGAGCTTTGGGCCTAGACCATAAGCCATAGACCATAGACCATACAAACACACACTATAGACCCCTAAAACTCAACTCTGAGTTCCACTGCTTTTTTTCCATTGTCCCCCTCTAATCAGGGACTGATTTAGACCTGGGACACCAGGTGTATGCAACTAATGATCAGGTAGAAGAGAAAACAAGCAGGTTACAGACCTCTCAGGGTAAGAGTTAAATATCCCAGTCATAGACCAGATACTGTATTAGGGCCAGCTGAGACAGCAGAAACCAGGAACATAAGCCTGTAAGATGGAGTCAGTCTGGGGGCCCAGGATGCCTGTAGGACACACAGAGCTTCTGAAGGATGAGACTGGCAGCTGATTCGCCAAGCATCACTATGTTTTGCCTCAAATATGTTTCTTCAAATCTTAAGCAAATTAGTTTTGATTTCACAGGAATCTCACTACACACACAGAGAGATCTGGGGAAGAGTAACAAAACTGGAAGAAGATTGGAAAAACCAACGAGACTCTTCCCAGGCATACTGAGCAATCAAAGGAGAAGGGCCTTGGTCAGGGAGGTGTTGGTCACTCTGCCAGAGCTCCAGAGTTCCTCAGTGGAGATGGCAGAACCTTCCAGAAGGACAACCATATATGCAGCACTCCACCAATCAAGCATTTACGGCCAGACGGAAGCCACTTTACAGCCCACTTGGACGTTGCCAAACGGCACCTAAAGGACTCAGACCATGAGAAACAAGATTCTCTGGTCTGATAAATCCAAGATTGAACTCTTTGGCCTGAATTCCAAGCATCATGGCTGGAGGAGACCTGGCACCATCCCCATGTTGATGCATGGTGGTGGCAGCATAATGCTGTGAGGATGTTTTTCAGTGGCAGGGACTGGCAGACTAGATAGGATTGAGCGAAAGCTGAATGAAGCAAAGTACAGAGAGATCCTTGATGAAAACCTGCTCCTGAGCGCTCAGACCCTCAGAACCCCAGACTGGGTGAAAGTCCACCTTCCAACAGGACAACGACTCTAAGCACACAGCCAAGACAATGCCAGAGTGGCTTCAGGACAAGTCTCTGAATGTCCTTGAGTGTCCCAACCAGAGCCCAGACTTGAACCTGATCTAACATCTACCCCTCAGAGACACCAATACTTCTTAGCTGGCCCACGAGAATGGTATAGACTACCGTATCAAAAGCCTTGGCCAAGTCAATCAAAATAGCAGCACAATATTGCTTAGAATCAAGGGCAATAGTGACATCATTGAGGGCCTTTCAGGTTGCCATCCATAACCTGAGCAGAAACCAGATTGCATACCCAAGAGAATACTATAGACCTCAAGACAGCCAGTGAGTTGATTGACAAGTTTTTCAAACACTTTTGATAAACAGGGCAAAATAGAAATAGGCCTATAACAGTTAGGATCAGCTTGATCGTCCCCTTTAAATAAAGGACAAACTGTGGCTTCCTTCCAAGCAATGGGAACCTCCCCAGAAAGGAGAGAGGTTAAAAAGGTTGCCAATAGGCTTTTTAATTTCAGCAATGTTTTTGTTGCTGTTGAATACAGACTTCTTTTGTCCAAATAATCTGTAAAAGTACACTTTAGAGATTTATTCTTGTGGTTTTGTGACTGTAATATTGAGATTATATTATGAAACTTCTGAAGCATACTAGACACCATAATAATACAATATCTGACACATTTTTTCACAAGTACAACTTTAATTTCTTTAGCCTGTGAAGTAAAAAAGTGTTTTTTTTTTCTCATTATTGTGACTGATGAGATTAAATGGGTTAACCATCAATTGGGTTATATTGACTTTCATGCTGTGATCCATAGGTTATGTTCAGAAGGCGTGGCTTACTAGGGGTGTGGCATTAAGATATGTATTTTTTGTCACCTGAGAGAGTAAACGTCAATCTTGTTCATAATTTTTAGTTGGTACAATGGAAATGTCAATTTTCATTAAATATGTTTGCACATTACATACCAATGTTACTATTATATCAGACTACTACATATTTCAAAGAAACTTACCCAAAACAGCAAATCAAAACACCCCAAAATGTACATTTAGAAATGGCAAAGCGCTCAGTATAATGATGTAGGTCTTTAGATGTTTTACACACGAAGTGGAGTCATTCCATACTTTATCATCAATTTCATATGAACTTTTGTGCAACTTGAGCCATCTCGAGTGGTTCCATTTTCCATGTAGCCTGCTGCTACAATTAACTGCCAAAATAAATGAAACACCAACAAATGGTGTCTGAATTAGGGCATTGGGCCACCACAAGCCGCCAGAACAGCTTCAATGTGCCTTGGCGTAGATTCTACAAGTGTCTGGAACTTCCTATGTGAAAGCACACCATGCTTTCAATATATACATACAAAAATATAAATGCAACATGTAAAGTGTTGTTCCCACGTTTCATTAGCAGAAATAAATGATCCCAGAAATGTTCCATATGCACGTTAAGCTTATTTCTCTCAAATTTCTGTTGGCAAATGTGTTAACATTCTTGTTAGTGAGCATTTCTGCTTTGCCAAGTTAATCCATCGACCTGCCAGGTGTGGCATATCAATAAGCTGATTAAACAGCATGATAATTACACAAGTGCACCTTTTGCTGGGGACAATAAAACTCCAAAATGTGCAGTTTTGTCACACAATACAATGCCACAGATGTCTCAAGTTAAGGGAGCATGCAATTGGCATTCTGACTGCAGGAATGTCCACTAGAGCTGTTGCCAGAGAATTGAATGTTCATTTATCTACCATAAGGCCCCTCCAACACTGTTTTAGAGAATTTGGCAGTACGTCCAACCGGTTTCATAACTGCAGACCATGTGTAACTACACCAGCCCAGGATCTCCTCATCCAACTTCTTCACCTGCAGGAGCGTCTGAAACCATCCACCCCGGACAGCCGATGAAACTGTGGGTTCACAGAACCAAAGAATTTATGCACAAACGGTCAGAAACTGTCTCAGGGAAGCTCATCTGTGTGCTCTTGGTCCTCACGAGGGTCTTGATCTGACTGCAGTTCGGCATCAATACTCACCTTTGATACCCACTGGCAGGCTGGAGAAGTGTCCTCTTCATGGATGAATCCCGGTTTCAACTGTACCAGGCAGATTGCAGATAACGTGTTTGGCTTCATGTGTGTGAGTGGTTTCCTGATGTCAACGTTGTGAACAGAGTTCCCCAGGGTAGCCGTGGGGTTATGGTATGGGCAGGCATGAGCTAAGGACAATGAACGCAATTGCATTTTATCGATGGCAACTTGAATGCACAGAGATACCGTGACAAGATCCTGAGGCCCATTGTCATGCCATTCATCCTCCTCCATCACCTCATCTTTCAGCATGATAAGGATCTGTACACAATTCCTGGAAGCTGAAAATGTCCCAGTTATTGCATGGCCTGCATACTCACCAGACATGTCACCCATTGACATGTTTGGGAGGCTCTGGATTGACGTGTATGACAAGGTGTTCCAGTTCCCGCAAATATCCAGCAGTTTCGCATTGAAGAGTTTGACAACCTTCCACAGGCCACAATCAGCAGCCTGATCAACTCTATGGAAAGGAGATGTGTCGCGTTGCTTGAAGCAAATGGTGTGCACACCAGATACTGAACAGTTCTGATAATATTTTTTTTATGCATCTGCGACCAGCATATCTGTATTCCCAGTCATGTGAAATCCATAGATTAGGGCCTAATGGATTAATTTAATTGACTGATTTCCTTATTTGAACTGTAACTCAGTTAAATCTTTGATATTGTTGCATGTTGCGTTGATATTTTTGTTCAGTGTACTTTGTAGCCTTCCCTTACTTAAAACCTCTTAGGGCTGAAATCCCGTTAACGGGATCGATATGACAGCCAGTGAAAGTGCAGGGCACCAAATTCAAAACATCAAAAATCTCAATTAAAATTCCTCAAACATACATGTATGTTTTACCATTTTAAAGGTTCTTGTTGTTAATCCCACCAGTGTCCGATTTCAAGTATTCTTTACAGCAAAAGCACCACAAACAATTATGTTAGGTCACCACCAACAATAAACACAGCCATTTTTTCCAGCCAAAGATAGCAGTCACAAAAGCACAAATACAGATAAAATGAATCACTAATCTTTGATGATCTTCATCAGATGACACTCATACGACATCATGTTACACAATACATGTGTTTTGTTCAATATAGTTTAAATTTAAATCAAAATATGAGTTTACATTGTCGCGTTACATTCACTAGTTAGCCACATCATTCAACAGAAACTCATCATAAATAGATAATACAAGTTATACACATGGAATTATAGATATACCTCTCCTTAATGCAAAACTTTACAGAATAAGCAAACCAAACACTCATTCTGGTCAGCGTTACGTCAGACAAAAACTTCAAAATGTTTTATTACAGGTCGAAGAAACATATGTACAGAATCAATCGTTCGGATGTTTTTAAAATATAGCTTCAATAAAGTTCCAACCGGAGTATTCCTTTGTGTCTTGATGAGCAATGGAACGCAAGTGGATACCATGAGGAATGCGCGTGATCAGAAAATGGCTGGCCTGATTCCCACAACACAGTAGAAGTGTCATTCAAATTTCTATAGACGGTGGACATCTAGTGGATGCCCTAGGAAGTGCAACATCATTAATATCTCAAGGCGATTTCAATGAGAACTGTGGTGAATACATACCAAGCTCAGATTTCTCACTTCCTGTTTTGATTTCTCCTCAGGATTTTGCCTGCCATATGAATTCTGTTATACTCAGACATCATTCAAACAGTTTTAGAAACTTTAGTGTTTTCTATCCAATTCAAATAAAAATATGCATATTAGCAACTAAGACTGAGGAGCAGGCCTTTTACTTTGGAAACGTATTAATCCAAGCTACTCAATACTGCCCCCGAGACATAAGGTAAGTGTTTCCTTTATTTTGGCAGTTACCTGTAAAATGGACGGAGAGGTATCGCTCGAGTCGCAACAAAATGGAATATAACATTGAGGATAAAGTTTGGAATGACACAATTTAATGTGTACAACATCTAAAGACCTGTATCACTATACCTTTGCTGTTTTTAAAATGATCTATTTGGGTGTTTTTGGAGCCTTTGTTGTAGTATGGGGGCCCTGCTTTCTCAGGGCCCCCATACTACACAACGATGATGAGGAAGTGATTTGCCGATTAGGGTAGGTTTCTCTAAAACATGAATTCACAAAAAAATGTGTCTGGACCCTTCTATAATATTCTATTTGCAATACATCACGTTTTTATTTTAGTTGTGCTTCTGATTAAATCTCCATTGGAGCCTACCAGAGATGAGGACATTCATTTTTTCTCTCATATCTTAATATGAGGGTGGTAGGTTAGTAGTGTTGGACTAGTAACCGGAAGGTTGCTGGATCTAATCCCTGAGCTGACAAGGTAAAAAAAACTGTTGTTCTGCCCCTGAACAAGGCAGTTAACCCACTGTTTGTAGGCTGTCATTGAAAATAATAATTTGTTCTTTACTGATTTGCCTAGTTAAATAAAAAGGTAAAAAAAATCATCATCAACAACCCAACCATGCTCTTTTTAAAGAAAACAACTCAACTAACTGACCCAACACCTGCAACCCAGCCTTCTAAATAACCAAGCATGTTTTTGTGTACTCCCTCTACTTCTCAAATACATACATCCTTATTCCTTCTCCCCAAGAGAAACCTGAAGAAATTAACCAAACATACAAAATATTCAAATGCATGCATACGGTAACAGCCTTTGCCTATAAAGACAGCTTTAAATATGCTAATAGTGTTGGGTCTTAGAAGCATGAAACAGAGAGCCTGGAGAAGAGAAAAGAGCAGATTTACTCACTATATCCAACTCATACAGTACATAGCTGGATGGGCCTGTATGTGTGTGTGTGTGTGTGTTTGTGTGTGTGTTGACATGTGCGAGTGCTTGTGTATGTGCCTGCAAGCATGTGTTCATGTGTGTTGCTCTTACCCTATGGTATACCAAAGTGGCACGAAGGCAGGATTTGAGCTTCTCCCTGCATGATTATAAATAATCAATTACCACGGGAGTTCAATATTTTCATCTCTGTGAGACCTATAGAATAGTGTAAGTCCCAAATGGCACCCTGTTCCCCATATAGTGCACTGCCTTTGACTAGGGCCCATAGGGTGCTGTTTGAGGGACACAGCCTTGACTCCTCAACTGACTGAGACGTAGGAGATGTTATTAAACATAGTGATTGGCATTTCCAAATGTTAGCATTCCCTTAATAATGTATAACCTAATATATGTGCTACGTGGGACTGTGAAACGACACTCATATCCAATTATATTATAGACAGTATTTCCTACGCCTCAAATCAACCTGAATCACACAGCTAATAAATGCCTTGACTGATGAGAGCTTAATCTCGTTAATAATGAGAGGTACATTGTAAATCCCAATGTCTTGTTATTAATCAAAACTTTTGAGCAAACCCATTGCACTTAATGCGTCTGAGTACAGTTACTTATAGTGATTTTGTAGTCAATGCTCAAACCGAGAGTCACTGTGACATTTGAGTAGCTCCTCCCATTTAACCACGCCTCCAATATCATTTCCCAGTGTCCCTTGCCTTTGAGTGAATTGTAGAGTTACCACCCACAACTGTATTTGTTAGTGAAAGGATTGTTGAACTTGTTTTCAAGTCAATTCCTACAGAAGGTGAATTTTATAATTGTAATTAAAGTCTTTATAACCTGTAACGCCCGGGGTATAGTGGAGGAAGAAGTCAGGCGAAGGAAGCAGAGTTCAGGGTAGCGCTACTTTTAATACACCACACCGGTGACATGACACCAACCCAAACAAACGCCCCAAACACGGGGAACTTAAACAGTTCAGCAAAATACACACACAGACAACCGTGACCTACAGTCGTGTACAACCGTACACTGAAAATAATTCCGCACAACCAGCAGGCTGGTAAATAAAGCCCAACCAATTATCCTAACTAATAAACAGAAAAGGGGGAAAAGGGATCAGTGGCAGCTAGTAGGCCGGGGACGACGACCGCCGAGCGCCACCCGAACAGGAAGGGGAGCCACCTTCAGTAGGAGTCGTGACATAACCCTACATTACATATCTCATGAGGCCTTGCTGTAACACTCCTGTTGTGTTCAGGTCAAATTGGACTGATTACAAGTTCTCTCTGAAAAATGTAATTTATTTAATCTGATCATCATAATGTTCCATGGCATTGTCCACACAGGGCATCTGAACACACATTTAGATGATTTTCATTAAATTAAGTTTTATTTTACTTTTGTTAACCTGTGGTGTTCCCGGTCAAAAACAACCGGTCATTACAAATGAATGGGGTGAGACTGCAATTAGTGTATAAAATTGAGTTCAGGAAAATGCCCATTCATCAGATGGACACACTTCCTCCCCCAGACCCCCACATGCATGCGTGTTTGAGCACACCTCACTTCCCTTCTTGGCTTCCATGGCAACCCCCACGGGAACCTTTCCCCAATATATTTTCCCCACGGGAACCACACCTGTTGGCATTCTCACAAACAATCGCAAACAATGCTTATTTGGTTAAAACAGCCTTTCCATAGCAGGGGTATAGTAAGTGATCCTGTAAGAGGCCATTACATGGGCTCTTTACCTGCTACAGGTTGTTACTTTATGTTTACAGAGGGTCTTTACCTGCTTGATATGAGGCAGTCTGGCAGTCAGATGTTTCTTTAAGGACAGCCAGGAAGAGAAACAAAGAACCTTTCTGGGAACAGAGAATACATTAAAAGGGCAAATCGCTGGAAACACGCTGCAATTGAATTTCATATTGAAGTGGGGAAGCAATTTTTGCCTCGATACCAATGTTACACATTGTGGTGGCTTAGAGAGGGCACACATGGTGCTCCACTGTAGGTTGGAAGAGTTTTGATTCTGTGTGCTGTGATATTTGATGTAACAAGAGCACTTCTTGGTGAGGGAGATGGGGAAGGAAGCAGAGCAGGGGAGAGAGAGAATGAGAGAAACATCAATAAACGACAGAGTGAGATTACACAAAAAAGCACTTTCACTAGGACCACACAGGGTTGACTGTCAGTGACAACAACACACAGCATCAATACTGACGAGCAGCGAAAGGAGGGATGGATGCTACTGTATCTCTGTGTGTGTGTGTTTCTGTTTGTGCAGGGGTGTTGGGGAGGGGGGGTTCTCATGTTTGCTGTAATAGCAATAACTCACTGTAACTATAAGTCTCTCTCCCTCGCTGAATCTCTGACTGTCTGAGTGTATGTACGTACAGTGGGGAGAACAAGTATTTGATAGCCTGCAAAAATCAGCAGTGTTTCCTGCTTAAAAGCATGTAGAGGTCTGTAATGTTTATCCTAGGTACAATTCAACTGTGATAGACGGAATCTAAAACAATAATCCAGAAAAATCACATTGTATGATTTTTTAAAGCAATTAATTAGCATTTTATTGCTTGTTTGCTTGAATATTGGGTCTGAAATGCAGAAGTACACCTTTTGGAACTTTTGGATTACCCAAATTTAACGCACCCGTGGGGCGAAATAAGTAACAAAAAAAAATCCCCATTGAAATCTGTCAGTTTAACCTTGCATGGGCAGCTTCTCAGTCAAATGTTGTTTAGTTACTTTTTCCTCAACTTGTTTTTCTAACTTTATTGCAAGTCAAGCTAGCGTGCACTGTAGAACTAGCTAAAAGCTATTGTAGCTAACAACCTCCACCTAACAAATATCAAAAACAAATGTCATTACCATCATAATAAACTTAAACGGCAGGCAACAGTCACATAATATAATTGGCTTAACAGTGAATGTGTATTATTTTGTCACGACTCCTACCAAAGGTGGCTCCCCTTCCTGTTCGGGTGGCACTCGTCGTCACCGGCCTACGAGCTGCCACTGATCTTTTTCTCCCCCTCCTTGTCTGTTTATTAGTTACACCTGTGTTTAGTTAGGTTAATTAGTTGGGCTTTATTATCCAGCCGGCCCGCCTGCTGGGTGTGCGGGATTGTTTTATGTGTACCCGCCTGTAAGTCACGGTTGTTCGTGCACGTGAGTTATTCGGGACTTTAATTCCCCTGTGTTTTGCTGCATTTGATTGAGTGGCGTTGTTTTCACCTGTGTGGTGAATAAAGTAGCGCTACGCTGAACTCTGTTTCCTGCGTCTGACTTCCTCCACTACACCCCGGGCATTACATATTTAACATTACCATTAAAATACTACTCACTTACAGGAATGGGTAATTGTTTAAAGTTGCTAGCTATCCCTGTTCTTTAACGGACTCCGGCTGACTGAAGATCAACCAAAGTCTGAACACAGTACGAGATATCCGTGTCGCAACAGAGCCTTCAACTACAAGGTGCGTTGCTTTTTCACTCAGTTGTGTACGTCTCCATGACAGTGTAATATTTGGCGTAACATAACGTAGTGCTTATGGGTAATGTGAACGATTTTGTCAGCCTTCCACATCTGCGGTGGAAGGTGGACGAGCTACAGAGGTGTTTGGCAGACCATCAGCAATCCCGAAAATCAGTCTTCTCATGAAAACGTCTGTAGCGTCCGAAACGTTTGGGCTACAAACTAATATAACCCGCTGTGGAAAGGGGAGACTCACAAACTCTCAGTTTTGCTCTATAAAGGATCCCATCAAAAGGCAACCCATACGAATGAATGGAAGTATGGAGATAGTTGTGACAACAAAAAGTGGTTAAATATGTGTCCAAAAAAACACATTTCTTGAGATTTCTAATATCTCCTAGCTATAGGACAGACACTTAAAAACCTTATTTCTTTAATGTATTTTTTGACGGTCCTCTCCTCTTCTGTCTCTGCATTCACTCCATACTGCTCTTTCCAGAAATCAATGCAAAGATACTGAATTTCCAACACAAGGTGATTTGCAGTATAAGTCATACATAAAACACAGTATTCCTCCTGAGGTCCATTTAAAATGTTGGATCCAATGTGGTAAATTACTCTCAATGATTAACACAGCAGGTAATTAAAGCTTCATTTGGAAGGGATATAAATACAGCACTAATTTAGATTTTATAAAAAAAAGGTAAGGCCATCTAATGCTCTCAGTATCACCCCCTATCTTTGATAAGCACCATCTGTACGAACACTTACTTACCCAAATTGGAATATCAGACCAAAGCGGGTTTGTTAAAAAATGAATATCCTCAGATAACCTCCATCATCTATTGCACATCTTACATGCCTCTTAGGGCTAGAACCCTTTTTTCTCAATTTCCGCTTGAATGACATGCCCAAAGTAAACTGCCTGTAGCCCAGGCCCTGAAGTCAGGATATGCATATAATTGGTACCATGGAAAGAAAAGCCATTGAAGGTTGTAAGAATGTTAATTCTTATGGATCATTGGGACGCTAGCGTCTCACCTCGACAACATCCGGTGAAATTGCAGTGTGCGAAATTCAAATGACAGAAATCGTAATAGGAAACATTCATGAAAATACAAGTAGCATTTAAAGGCTTAACTTCTTGTTAATCCAGCCGTTTTGTCAGATTTCAAAAAGGCTTTACGGCGAAAGCACACCATGCAACTATCCGAGGACAGCGCCCACATACAAAAGCATTACATACATTTTCCAACCAAGCAGAGAAGTCACAAAAGTCAGAAATAGCAATAAAATAAATCACTTACCTTTGAAGATCTTCATCTGTTTGCAATCACAAGGTTCCCAGCTACATAACAAACAGTCCTTTTGTTCGATAAAGTCCTTCTTTATATCCCAAAAAAGTCTGTTTCATTGGCGAGCTAGACTCAGTAATCCACCGGTTTCCCTTATTCAAAATGCATACAAATGATTCCCGTAAATTACAAATAAAGTTCTTCCAAACATATCAAACAACGTTCCTAATCAATCCTCAGGTACCCTAATATGTAAATACATTATAACAGTTTAGACAGAATACCGGAGACCATTACCGGAGATAAATAATGAAGTACGCACACTCATCGGGACACACTACTGCCAAAATGGGAGCCACTTACTAAAACTACAAATTCTAGATCATTTTTGTAAGTCGCTCTGGATAAGAGCGTCTGCTAAATGACTTAAATGTAAATGTAAATTTTTCAAAAAACAAGCCTGAAACTCTTTCTAAAGACTGTTGACATCTAGTGGAAGCCCTAGGAACTGTAATCTGGGTGGTTTTCATTTTATATTCCCATTGACAGCCAAAGTAATCAAGAGTGAGCTGAAAAAAAGTTTCTGGATGGATTGTCCTCGGGTTTTCTCCTGCCATATCAGTTATGTTATACTCACAGACATTATTTTAACAGTTTCGGAAACATTGGAGTGTTTTCTATCCAATAGTACCAATTATATGCATATCCTAGCTTCTGGGCCTGAGTAGCAGGCAGTTTACTTTGGGCACCTTATTCAGCCAAACTTCAGAATACTGCAACCCTAACCCTGAAGAAGTTAACATAATGTAGGAGAATATAACACAGTAGATATGGTAGGAGAGAATACAAAGAAAGGTCATATTGAATATATGCGCCCTGTGTGCAATTCCTATGGCTTCCACAGCGTGTCAGCAGTCTATGTTCAAGGTTTCAGGCTTGTAACTTCAAAAATGAATAAGAAATATTAGATTTAGTACAGGGACACAGTCTTGGAAATTCAGGTATGCGTGTTCACGCCCTGACAACAGTACACACCTGCTAAAATCCTATTGAACATACTTCTTTCCGTAAGAAATATTATATTTTGATTACATTTTTGGGGTATCTGAGGAGTAAATAAAAATGTATTTTGACTTGTTGAAACAAAGTTTAGGGGTAGATTTTCGGATTCCTTTCTGTTAATATTATGAATAAATGAATAAACAATATCCCCATTTCAAATAGAACTGTAACTAAGTAAACTTATACTCTTATTATATCTGATTAACAATATGAGTTCATAAGGAGGGATTGTGTGACACGGACAAGGAGTAATTAAAGTTAATGAACACCATTCCAACTTGGAAGAAAGGAATGGTTTGTGGATTAAGTAAACAGATAAGGTAGTTAACCTATGGTTGAACCGACGAAACTTAGCTCTGGGGTGTTTTAGATAAGACAGTGAGTGCATTCCTAGGTTCTGTTAATTAGAACTGTCAGCTAAGTGGTGATCGATAATGTTGAGGCGGTCAAAAGTTAAATCAGTTGTGTTGTGTGTCCTGTGTATGTGCTAGGGGGGGTCAGAATTCACTTTTAAAGTTCCCTTTGCCCCGGTTCGAGAGGAGGGGATTCTGTTAAGCAATGAAATGACATCGTGTTATTGTATATAAACTGTTGCTCGTGGTAACGTGGGAGCGCGCTCCGAGAATAAATTTTGTTACCTATTTTTGATAAGACTAGTCTCCGTCTATTTTATGCAAACAAGAATGTTACAAATCCTCATGAAATAGATTAAGGGAATTCAATTAATGAAAACACATTGGTATAATAAAATTACAGTAACACTTTGTATGTTGAAAGAGTGGATTACTCAACTAACAGACTTTTTGGGATATAAAGAAGGATTTTATCTAACAAAACACCCTCCAGTTTCACCGGAAGTTATCTGCTAGCGGGACACCTATCCCTAAGGAGTCAGAAACCAAAGGTCCTTGGGCAGTTCTCTTGACACAGAAACAGATTTTGATAGACTAGAATGGTCATATCTTTGGTCAGTTTTGGAACATATGGTACCAATTTCATTAATACGATTACAATACTATATGCCAATATCTTAGCCATAGTAATACCTGCTCTGCTCCATTCAGAATAAGTAGAAGTGGCAGGAGAGGTGAACCCATTTCACCTCTGCTATTTTTATTGTCTATGGAGCCCCTGGTGCATGCAATTTGACACCAATATCTCTCATTTCTACGGTTCACGTCATCTCATATGCCGAAGATATCAAAGTTTACCGAGACAACATCTCAATCTTGCTCAAATTCTTTGCAAATATATAACGAAATTAACCAAAATGTCCATTGCTATGCTGGTTGCTTGGCTTTATTTTACCTCGTAGCGGTCACGAAGGAAGGAGGACGCGGGTAGTTCTAGTTCGGTTTCACCTCAAATGCGCTCGCTCAGTCCGCAAAAAATTATTACCTCTAATTGCTCTCCAAGGACGGTGTTATCCTGCTACTTCAGAGGACCGAAAAGACTGGAAAAAGATCACTTTACAATGTCATATTAGAAAATATTGTTAAATAGGAATAAATAATATAAGCTCTTGTCACGATCGTCGTAGTGAGGAGAACAAAGCGCAGCATGATGTGAATACATCTTTTTAATGAAAGATGAAAAAACACAAAGTACACTAAACAAAATAACAAGACAACCGTGACCGCTTTCAAAACTGAGTGCAAACATGCAACATCACATAGATAATAACCCACCGACCACAATACACAACAGGCTACCTAAAAATGGTACCCAATCAGAGACAAGGACAAACACCTGCCCCTGATTGAAAACCATATCAGGCCAAAACACATAGAAATAGACAAACTAGACATACAACATAGAATGCCCACTCATATCACACCCTGACCAAACAAAATATAGAAACAAACAACGCAAATAATGGTCAGAGTGTGACAGCGGTTTTTAGATTGACATTGGTAGCTACTGTAATTATTTACCTTTGTCTTTCTAGTCAGCTAGCTAGCTACATTAGTTGGCTAGATAACTATAGTAGTTTTATTTAACTAACGTTATCTAGCTAGCCACTGTAACTGTTATTGTAGCTTTCTATTTGTATGTACCTTGCACTTGAATGGCATCCCTCGAAGAGATTTGCTTTTATCTTTCCAAGCAAGCGAGGTACTACCAAGGCACCACTTATCTCAACAAGAGGTGCAACACTCAGAGAAATGCACAATTCAGGCTAACGTTAAGCAATTAACTTCTATTAGATAACTGGATGGATTTAGCTACAGTTGAAGTCAGAAGTTTACATACACCTTAGCCAAATACATTTAAACTCAGTTTTTCACAAATCCTGCCATTTAATCCTAGTAACAATGCCCTGTCTTAGGTCAGTTAGAATCACCACTTTATTTTAAGAATGTGTAATGTCAGAATAATAGTAGAGAGAATGATTTATTTCAGCTTTCATTTCATTCACCACATTCCCAGTGGGTCAGTTTACATACACTCAATTAGTATTTGGTAGCATTGCCTTTAACTTGTTTCACTTGTGTCAAACATTTCGGCAAGCCTTCCACAAGCTTCCCACAATACGTTGGGTGAATTTTGGCCCATTCCTCCTGACAGAGCTGCTGTAACTGAGACAAGTTTCTAGGCCTCCTTGCTTGCACATTCTTTTTCAGTTATGCCCACACATTTTCTATAGGACTGAGGTCAGGGCTTAATGATGGCCACTCCAATACCTTGACTTTGTTGTCCTTAAGCCATTTTGCCACAACTTTGGAATTATGCTTGGGGTGTTGTCCATTTGGAAGACCCATTTGCAACCAATTTTTAACTTCCTGACTGATGTCTTGAGATAATGTTTCAATATATCCACATCATTTTCCTACCTTATGATGCCATCTATTTTGTGAAGTGCACCAGTCCCTTCTGCACAAAGCAACCCCACAACATGATTCTGCCACCCCTGTGCTTCACGGTTGGGATGATGTTCTTCGGCTTGCAAGCATCCCCGTTTTCCCTCCAAACATAACGAAGGTCATTATGGCCAAACAGTTATATTTTTGTCTCATCATACCACAGGACATTTCTCCAAAAAGTATGATCTTTGTCCCCTTGTGCAGTTGCAAACCATAGTCTGGCTTTTTATGGCAGTTTTGGAGCTTCCTCCTTGCTGAGCGGCCTTTCAGTTTATGTCGATATAGGACTCGTTTTACTGTGGATATAGATACCTGTTGTACCTGTTTCCTCCAGCATCATTACAAGGTATTTTGCTGTTGTTCTGAGATTGAACGCGTCTCCTTCCTGAGTGGTATGACGGATGTGTGGTCCCATGGTGTTTTTCTTGCATACTATTGTTTGTACAGATGAATATGGTACCTTCAGGCATTTAGAAATTGCTCCCAAGGATGACCCAGACTTGTGGAGGTCCACAATTATTTTCCTGTGATCTTGGCTGATTTCTTTTAATTTTCCCATGATATTAAACAAAGATGCACTGAGTTTGAAGGTTGGCCTTGAAATACATCCACAGGTACACCTCCAATTGATTCAAATGATGTCAATTAGTCTTTCAGAAGCTTCAAAAGCCATGACATGATTTTAAGGGAATTTTCCAAGTTGTTTAAAGGCACAGTCAACTTAGTGTATATAACTTATGACCCACTCTTATTGTGATACAGTGAATTATAAGTGAAATAATCTGTCTGTAAACAATTGTTGGAAAAATTACTTGAGGCGTGTACAAAGTAGATGTCCTAACCAACTTGACAAAACTATAGTTTGTTAACAAGAAATTTGTGACATGGTTGAAAAATGTGTATTTAAACTTCTGACTTCAACTGTACCTACAGGGGAAGAATGGCCAGCCACACTGGAGGGTGATTTTTACTAAGGAGAAGAAAGAGGCCGTGCTGACCGAGATGAATGTTGGCCATTTCGGAGTGAAGCGCATGATTGCCAAAATCTAACTACGCTTCTTCTGACAGGAAAATGTCAAGGAGGTGGACAGCTGGGCAAGTGAAATAACCTTTTGTTTATCAATCACATTCTATTATATCTGAAATTATTGAGATAAGAATGAATGTCATATAAGAGAGCACACAATGTTTAAATTTGTCACTTTTTGCTTTAAAGGTCAGTACCCTGTCTAGCCTGCCAGACGTTTGAGAGGGTGAAGACTGTGGCACAGTAGTTGAAGCCCATCAAAGTTGTTTCACCATGGCTCATGATCACATGATCTCTAAGTGACCACATCAGAGTTCAATATTGTAGAATGTGTGTGTGTGTGTGTGTCAGTACCTTACAAATGTGAAAATCTGCAGACTGTATGACACAGATACGGTAAGAATAAAGTAATCTTCCCTCAAACACTTTAAATGTTAGGGGTGGGCCTCATTGGACCCTTCACAAAATCCAAGAATGGCAACAGCTGGTGTCTGACGGCAACCAATCACTTTACCAAGTGGGTGGAGGCAATTGCCATTCAGGTCAGTAAAGTAAGAGTACGTGCTTAACTCTAAATTCCCTCATGTAACCCATTAAAAAGGTGTCTTGAAACCAAAAATAGATTTACATTTTGTATGATACCGATCAAGGGAGAGACTGGCAAGGCCACCTCCAAGGCAATAATGGACATCTTCAACACCCATGGCTCTCCTGAGGTCATCTTGAGTGACCAAAGTCAAGAATGCTGGAACAAGGTATGGATGCTATAGGTTATATTCTGTCTCCAATTGTTTGTTTAATTAATTTTATACCGTTTGTTTTTGTTTTTCCATGGCACATGATCAGACATATTTCAATATCTTACATTGTAAATAGATGGCTTTCCTAACCCCTCCCACAGGTTTGGTGAATGGACCAACAAGACCATCAAGACTGCCTTGATTGGTAGCAGGAAGTGTGGGAGAACAACCTGAAGGTAAATCTCTTTGCACACAACAACAACATCCAGGCCTCCACTGAGTACAGACACGAGCCGCAGCTGTTGACTGTGGTAAACAATGCAATTGTATCTACAATTATTGCTGTTTTGTTTAACATACATTCAGATTCCTGAAACCCCACCTGATGTCGTGGTATGTCACACCCTGACCTTAGAGAGCCGTTTTATTTCTGTATTTGGTTAGGTCAGGGTGTGATGTGGGGTGGGCATTCTATTTTTCTGTTTTCTATGTTTCTTTATTTCTATGTTTTGGCCGGGTATGGTTCTCAATCAGGGACAGCTCTCTATCGTTGTCTCTGATAGGGAATCATACTTAGATAGCCCTTTTCCATCCTTTCAGTGGGGATAGTTAACTTGTTTTTGTTGTGGCTCTTAGCCCTGTAAGCGGCACAGTTGTTGGCGACATTTGGGGGGAAAAAAAGAAGAAGAAAAGAAGAAAAAAAAGAAAGAAAAAAAGAAAGAAACTGAACGCTCACAATGCTGCTCTTTGGTCAACTTCCAACGGCACCCATGACATGGAAGTTGTCGAACAAGATCAGTGCTTTCAAGGACCAACTTCAGGCACAGACTGAGAAGGATGTGGAGGTTTTTGACCAGATAAAAATGATGGGTCCTCTGTTCATTTATTTTCTTGCCCTCCAAGAGATATGTAAGAATTGTATTTATAATATGAAATATAATTGCATATATTCCTGTTACTAATCAAGGTGAGCCTGAACATTGACAAGTCACCAGAGAAACAGAAGGAGAGTTACCCGGAGCAGAATCAATAAGGGGAGCAAGTGCTACGACATCGGGGTGACTTACTTGGTTTGGAAGAAGGACGAAAGAAAGGCGAGACATGGGAATACCTTGCTGTTCTTTCGCTTCTAGATGGGGTCACCATCTGTTAAGGTGAAAATAAGAAATCTCGATAATAACTATTTGCATTTGCACACAAAATAACCTGAAGCTAGTTTAATTTTCACTAACACTGATATTTTTCTCTGTCTTCCTAGGATTACCTCGGTGGAAGCCAACAATCTAGTCCAGCTTGAGCAGTTGGACGGGCGACCACTGAATGCACTGACACCCTTACACTTCAGTGAAGCCCAATAGACAAGGTGTGATAATCTTTGGTTGATATTTTAAAAAGCAAGAAAGTGTATATATGCTGAGCTTTTAAAAATATCCTCTTCAATTTACCTCTCCAAATAACTTTCCAAATAACTTAAGACCATCAACTGTCCGAGCCGCCCAGGAGGTATCCCATCCAACAGAACCAGTTTGTTCGGATCAGTCTGATTCTCTGTGCTCTGAGTCGGCGGGAGACCAGCTTGAGGTAGGCAATACCTTCCCAAAATGTTGAAAAGTACATGTCTCCCATTTATAACAGTGCACTAATCCATTACATGATCTCACAGCGAAGTGTAACCTGTTTGCTTGTTTACATCCATGTCTCCTACCCTGTTCCTTTTAACTCTGCTCCTGTTCTCCAGGACCTAGTGGTTCTGTCCAACACCCAGATGTGGATCCACCTGATGTCCTCCATTACCAATCAACTTTTCATTACATGAACTGTACTCCCTATTCACCCACAACTGTGGCCATGCACACCTCCAACTCAATCATCAAGTTTGCAGAGGAAACAGGCAACAGCAGAGGGAGCACCCCCCTATCCACATCGAAGTGACAGCAGTGGAGAAGATGGAAGGTTTTATGTTCCTTCGCGTACACATCACAGACCAACTGAAATGGTCCACTCACACAGACAGTGTGGTGAAGGCGCAACAGCGCCTCTTCAACCTTAGGCGGCTGAAGAAATTTAGCATGTCACCTAAACCCTGACAATATTTACAGATGCACTATCAAGAACATCCTGTCAGGCTGTATCACACTGCACCGCCCTCAACCGCAAGGCTCTCCAGAGGGTGGCGCGGTCTGCACAATGCATCACCGGGGGCAAACTACCTGCCCTCCATGACACCTTCAGCACCCGATGTCACAGGATGTCCAAAAAAATCATCACGGACATCATATTAGGTAGTTTTGGGGAATTGTTAGATATTACTGCACTGTTGGCACTAGAAGCACAAGCATTTCGCTACATTCGCATTAACATCTGCCAACCATGTGTATGTGACAAATACAATTTGATTACATCTACAGCTAGTGTTATTGTCATGTCCTTATCTGCTAAGAAGGTATTCTTGCACGATCATAATGTGATACAGTTGAACTAAAAACACAAGCACTGCAAACTCTTAGCACAATGAAAGGAGCAGCGCCTGGACTTTGCAGTCTCCCTCTTCAAGGTCCTCTTCTGAGACTGGCTGCCTGTTGAGAACAAGAGACAGGCAGGACATCTCACCCACACAACAACCACTTCAATATTCCACACACCGATGTTCAGTATTTTAATCTATGATTGCCATGTGAGTGTACAAAAAAAAACTACCCAAAAAATCTACGTTGATGTATTATTAAAATATGAAATATTTCAGGTTGGTTTTCACAGCTGTTTTACAAGGTGTTCATTACTGTAAGTTGTAAGGGATACTTTGATGGTATTCATTGTATCATAGGATCTACAATAGAAACATATGTTCAACCACAATGGTGTACTAATGAGCTATGAGAAATAATTAATCATGATTTAGGACTACTGAAAGTGAAAATAAAAACACGACAGCCAGACAAGCCTGTGTCTGAATCAAACTATGCATATGAATGGAGTGGAAATGAGCTGACTTTGTGATCTGTAAGTAACTTTAATGTGTCAAGTTGATTACACATTTTCTTTGCCATTTCAGCAACGTTTAACCTCTCTGGGATATGTGGGATGCTAGCCCCACCTGGCCAAAAGCCAGTGAAAATGCAGAGCGCCAAATTCAGAGCGCCAAAAAATGCAGAGCTCCAAAAATCAAACTTTCATTAAATCACACATGTAAGATACCAAATTAAAGCTGCACTTGTTGTGAATCCAGCCAACATGTCAGATTTCAAAAAGGTGTTTCGGTACAACATCACAAATGGTCCTTTTGTTCGATTAATTCCGTCTATATATATAAATTGTCCATTTATTTGGCGTGTTTGATCCAGAAAAACACCGGTTCCAACTTGAGCAATGTGACTACAAAATATCTCAAAAGTTACCTGTAAACTTTGCCAAAACATTTCAATCTACTTTTGTAATACAACTTTAGGTATTTGTTTATGTAAATAATCAATCAAATGTAAGACAGGATGATCTGTGTTCAATAAAGGAGGAAAATAAACTGAAGCTAGTTTTCTGGTTACGCGCCTCTAACAGTACACTTGAACAGGGTTACTTAATTACCCAAAGGAAAAACCTCAACCAATTTCTAAAGACTGGTGACATCCAGTGGAAGCGATAGGAACTACAAGAAGGACCCTTAGAAATCTGAATTTCCAATGAAAACCCACTGAAAAGAGAGTGACCTAAAAAAACAATCTGAATGGTTTGTCCTCGGGGTTTCGCCTGCTAAATAAGTTATGTTGTACTCACAGAAATGATTCAAACAGTTTTAGAAACTTCAGAGTGTTTTTTATCCAAATCGACTAATTATGTGCATATCTTATCTTCTGGGGATGAGTAGCAGGCAGTTAAATTTGGGCATGCATTTCATCATTTCATCCGGACGTGAAAATACTGCCCCTGTCACCAAGAAGTTAAGACCAGTGTCACCATTAAGATTTAATGTTGTAATGTAGGTACCCCAAAGTAGTTTGAAATAATGTTTTAATTTTATTAGCTAAACAAAACTTGTTTAAACAGCAAAATCGTTATCTAAGTTCTTTATGATAGCCACATTAGCAGCTAATTAGCGTTTAATTTTTGTGGGGTAATTACATGTGAATATTTTGATAAAAGTAACCTTGTCCTAGAGAGATTTACACGGTAGGGTAAGCCTACACGAAACACAGCCCTCCGTATTATTGGCCAATGTGCTATCATTGGAAAACTAGACTATTCTACCAACGGGACATTAAAAACTGTAGCTTGGCTGAACGACGAGACTGATAATATAGAGCTGGCCTGATTCCGTTTTTCGGCAGGACAGAGCAGCTACGTCTGGTAAGACAAGGGATAGAGGTGTGTGTCTATTTGTCAATAACTGCTGGTGCACAATGTATAACATTAAAGAAGTCTTGAGATATTGCTTTTTTGAGGGAGAATACCTCATGATAAGCTGTTGACTACACTATCTACCAAGAGAGTTCACATTTATATTGTTTGTAGCCGTCTATTTACCACCCCAACCTGAAGGTGGCACTAAGACCGCACTCAACAAGCTTTATAAGGCCATAAGCAAACAAGAAAATGTTCATTCAGAAGCGGCACTCCTAGTGGCCGGGGACTTTAATGGAGGCAAACATTAATCTGTTTTACCTCATTTCTACCATCATGCCACATGTGTAATTAAAGAAAAAAAACTATAGACCACCTTTACTCCACACACATAGATTAATATAAAGTTCTCCCTCACCCTCTATTTGGTAAATCTGACCATAAATGTATCCTCCTGATTCCTGCTTACAAGCATAAACGCAGGAAAGCAGGAAGTACCAGTGACTCGCTCAATACAGAAGTGGTCAGATGACGCGGAAGCTACACTACAGGACTGTTTTGTTAGCACAGACTGGAATATGTTCCGGGACTCATCCAATAGTATTGAGGAGTATACCACCTCAGTCCCTGGCTTCATCAATAAGTGCATCGACAACGTTATGCCCACAGTGATCGTATGTACTTTTCCAAACCAGAAGCCATGGATTACAGGCAACAGCCGCATAGCTAGAGTTTCCGCCTTCAAGTTTCGGGACAGTAATCCAGATGCTTATAAGTAATCCCGCTATGCCCTCAGACAAACCATCAAAAAAGCCAAGTGTCAATACAGGACTAAGATTGAATCCTATTATACCGATTATACCGATCGTCGGATGTGGCAGGGCTTGAAAACTATTACAAGACTACACAGGGAAACCCAGCCTTGAGCTGGCCAGCGACGTGAGACCACCAGACGAGCTAAATGCCTTTTATGCTTGTTTTGAGGCAAGCAACACTGAAACATGCAGAAAATCACCATCATGCCAGACACCTTCGACCCACTCTAATTCGCATACCACCCCAACAGATGCACAGATGACGCAATCTCAATCGCACTCCACACTGCCCTTTCCCACCTGGACAAAAGGAGCACCTGTATGATAATGCTGTTCATTGACTACTGGTCAACACCATAGTGCCCACAAAGCTCATCACTAAGCTAATGACCCTGGGACTGAACACCTCCCTCTGCAACTGAATCCTGGACTTCCTGACGGGCCGCACCCAGGTGGTAAGCATAGTTAACAACACATCCCCCACACTGATCCTCAACATAGGGGCCACTCAGGGGTGTGTGCTCAGTCCCCTCCTGTACTCCTTGTTCATCTGCACGGCCAAGCACGACTCCAACACCATCATTAAGTTTTCTGACAACACCACAGTGGTAGGCCTGATCACCGACAATGATGAGACAGCCTATAGGGAGGACGTGAGAGACCTGGCAATGTGGTGTCAGGACAACAACCTTTCTCTCAGTGTGAACAAGACAAATGGGCTAATCGGAAATTAGCGGGTCGAGAGTTTCAAATATGTTGATGTCCACATCACCAACAAATGATCATGGTCCAAACACACCAAGACAGTTGTGAAGAGGGCACAACAACACCTTTTTCCCCCCAGGAGACCGAAAATATGTGGCATGGGTCCCCAGATCCTCAAAAGGTTCACAACAGCTTTACCATCGAGAGCATCCTGCCTGGTATGGCAACTGCTCGACATTTGACTTGAAGGCGCTACAGAGGGTAATGCGTATGGCCCAGTATATCACTGGGGCCAGCTTTCTGATATCCAGGACCTATATACTAGGCGGTGTCAGAGGAAGGTCCACTTTACAAATGACCTTGATTAATCTGTACCCTCGCCCATTAACTTGGTACCGGTACCCACTGTATAAAGCCTCGTTGTTGTTATGTACATTTCTTGTTTTACATATTGATTGATTAGATTTTTAACTTGAGTTTATTTAGTAAATATTTAATTAACTATATTTCTTGAACTGCATTCTTGGTTAAGGGCTTGTAAGTAAGCATTTCACGGTAAGGTCTACACTGGTTGTATTCAGCGCATGTGACAAATAACATTTGATTTCAAGTGTTTCTAAAATCCCCCATGGGAAAAATGAATGGTGAAAATATTATTGGAACCATTTCCTTCCGCAAAAATATTAATCTATGCAACTGGGAAACTAAATGGCATGCCCAGACTCCAAAATTTAACCATCGGGAGGATGGTCTTTCACAATGGTCCAAATGCGGTGTCCGTACCTGTGACAATATAATGGATAGTAATGGTTTGAGGTCTTTCCAATATCTGATGTGGGAGTCCTCTGCAGTTAAATGCTTTTGGGAGAAAGTCACAAAATTAAAGAGCATGAATGTAATTATTCAATGCTTCCGTGTGTTTGATGCATTTTATACTATTCCACCAATTCCACTCCAGCCATTACCACGAGCACATCCTCCCCAATGAAGGTGCCACCAACCTCCTGTGCTCGTCACCATATCACCCCCTCCAAGCCCTCTATCTTATCCTCTCCACTCCGTTCTCTCTCCATCTCTCTCTGCTCCCCCTCTACTGTATATACAGTATCTCTCTGCTCTCTCTCTCTCGCTCTCTCTCTCTCTCTCTCTCTCTCTCTCTCTACCCCACCCCCTCTCACTGCTATCTTTTTTTCTCTCTCTCTCTCTCTCTGCACCCCTCTCTCTCTGCTGTTTGTAGTTCTCTGAAGTCCCAGCAGACTAGCAGTAGTAGTGCTGTAGGTTAGCAGTTCTGTCTCAACACTCAGCTCTCTGCTTTCTGCTCTCATGCTCTCTCACTTATTCATACTTGGTGTCTATTTAGCCAAAGCGCTGCCCGTGTTCACTCTGCCCTCAAAGTCACCTAGCATTTTGTTCTGCTTTGTACTGGGGAACGGAACTAGAGGCTGTACCTGATGCTTGAACTGCTACTTCTGTGTGTGTGTTTGTGCATGTGTAGTATTGAGAGCCTTAGTACAGAGGAACTAACTAACCCTTGAACTGACCAACCAGTAATCCTCTGCCTCAGAGGTGGACAGTGGGCAGGCAGATTGCTCAAGATTGACTTTTGGACTTCTGTCCATGTCGTGAGGATGTCGGGAAATGCCTTCAATACCAGCCACTAGGGGCAACAGTGAGTGCTATTATCATCAAGTATGCTTGTGTTTTGCTAGGGTATTTTGGACCAGGGTGGTGATGCCATGACTCTGGATTAGAAGGCCACATGTTCAATCCCAGTGGTAGACACTCATTATTTGTTTTATTTAACCTTAACCCTGAACTTAACCATTCGTAATGAATACCTAAACTTAGTGGCCTGATTGCAATGAAGACGCGGAGCCTGTGGGTTATCTGCATGTTACCGCTAGATTTCTAAGCACGTTACTAACAGGATATTACATGGAGCTCCCAGATAAAATAACTCTGGTTGCAACAACAAAACAGCAGAATAAAACTACTAGACCAGCTGACACTGTTATGGTGTCAAACTGGCTTAATTCTAGACAGCGGAAATGGCATGGGAAATGGTCATTGTCCGCCTTCTCTACTCCCACCCCAATGAAGAAATTGAAATTTAACAAAGATAATTGGAGGAATGTGACATATTACATCTGAGATAAAACGATTTGACTGGAAATGTAGCTAACTGTAAGTCAATTTCGATAATTATAATTTTGGGAAAATAAAATTATTGAAGACCAACTTTTTATTGATTAGCCTACCACATTGTAAATTGAAGTTATATGGATTGCAGCTATGTGTGTGATCATTTAAATATAAAACAAAGCACTTTGCATCCTCTTCACTTTGCATCTGCATATACAATGCTAACATATGGATTGTTTTAAGATGGTCAAACAGTACCATGGATCAATTAGCTATTTGAGTTTGAATTTTAGTATCCCTTTAGGTATTCCCCCAAAATATAAAAAAAGTTATTTGATAAAAAAAATTATTTGGCCTTTTTTTATTTAATTTTCATTTCACCTTTATTTAACCAGGTAGGCAAGTTGAGAACAAGTTCTCATTTACAATTGCGACCTGGCCAAGATAAAGCAAAGCAGTTCGACACATAGAACTGTCAGGATTTGGCCAGGGTTGTTCCGGGTTTTGGTCACTAGATGCCCCCATTGTGCTTTTTGACCTTATGTTTTTTCCCTTGTTCCCCATTATTATTTGCACCTGTGCCTCGTTTCCTCTGATTGTATTTAAACCCTTAGTATCCCTCAGTTCTGTGCTCTGTGTTTGTATGTTAGCACCCAGCCCTAGTGTTCTGTGTATTCTTGTCGTTTCCGGTGGATGCTCTTGTGGAATTCTGTTTTTGTTTTTGAGTATCTCTTGAGGCTTTTTTGTGCTATACCTACCACCTTTTGGATTTGCCATTTTGTATTGAAGGACTTCTCCTTTTTTACTTTATTAAATACACCGTCTTAAGTACTGCTGTGTCTGCCTCATCTTCTGGGTTCTGCTGACTATTCGTGGCTCAGTTGGTTAAGTGACTGTTTCTCAACTCCGGAGACCCAGGTTCGTAACCGGGTCCTGACAGAAACACAGAGCCAAAAACAAACCCAGAGGCAGCCATTTCCCAGGACCTTTTTGCCATGCTGTCCCACCACCAGGAGACTGTCCAACGCCACGAAGCCGCCCTGGTTCAGCAAGAGGCCTTAATGGCTAGACATTCTCATCTTCTGTCGGAGATGCTGACTTCCATTAAGCAAATATCTGATCGTCTTACCACGGCAACAGTTCCCGTCCCAGTACCTCAGATTCACATACCCATAGCAGTTAACCCCCTGGCTGAACCTCGTCTTCCACCTCCCCAACGGTTCTCAGGTGATCCAAGTGCTTGTAAAGGGTTTCTCACCCAATGTTCTCTCTCCTTTGAGCTACAACCCTCGTCGTTTCCCACCGACCGGTCTAAGATCGCTTATATCATCACCCTGCTGTCGGAAAAAGCCCTGGCCTGGGCTACTGCTGTGTGGGATGCCCATAGTTCCTGCTGTGCCAGCTACTCTGCCTTTGCTGAGGAATTCAAACGAGTGTTTCAAGGCCCAAGCAGTGGTTCTGACTCAGCCAAACAGCTCCTGACTCTCCACCAAGGTTGGCGCAGCGTGACGGACTATGCCATCCAGTTCCACACGGTGGCAGCAGCAAGTGGCTGGAACAACGAGGCGCTCACGGTGTGCTTTCTGAAAGGCCTTTCCGACACTATCCAAGATGAACTGGCCACTCGGGAACCACCGGACAATCTCGAGTCCCTGATCAAGTTGGCCTCACGCATTGACCAGCGTCTGAGAGAGAGAGAACTCAACCGTAGACCTCTAGCCCCTATCAGTCCCAGCTCCGAGTCCCCACCTTTATCCTCGCTGGCTCCATCGGAACCCATGCAGATTGGACGCATCTCCCAGGCTGAGAGAGACCGCCGGATGAGGGAGCGACGCTGTCTATATTGCGGCAAACCGGGCCATTTCCGTTCCACGTGTCCCGGGCTCCAGGGAAACGCTCTGTCCCGTACAGACCGGGGGAACTGTAACGGGAAACATAACCTCCTCCCATCCGTCCAACTCCCGTCTGCTCATTCCAGTCACCCTCTCCTGGGACAACCACAAGCTTCACCTTCAAGCCTTGGTAGACTCTGGAGCCGCAGGTAACTTCATGGATGGTGTCTGGGCGAAGGAGAATGGCGTTCCCTCTGAACCTCTAAGTGAACCCATGAGGGTCACTACGTTGGATGGAAGCCCTTTGGGATCTGGACTTGTCACTCATGTCACTACCTCCTTGCGACTTTCAGTTTCACAACACCAGGAATTGATGAACTTTCATTTGATCTCCTGTTCCGAGTTCCCTCTCGTCCTTGGATACCCCTGGCTTCACAGCCATAACCCTCACATCGACTGGTCTGTGGGCACTATCAAGCAGTGGGGTCCTACGTGCCAAGCTACTTGTATTTTCCAGAATTCCCCGAGTTCTACTCCCGAGTCTTTAGAATCCATCGACCTGACCCGAGTTCCCGAGTGTTACCATGACCTCAAACTGGTGTTTAGCAAACAGAGGGCCACCATGCTACCTCCCCATAGACCTTACAATTGCCCCATCGACCTGTTTCCGGGGACTTGCCCTCCCAGGGGTCGGATCTTTTCCCTATCTCCACCCGAACGAGCTGCTATGGATACCTACATCAAGGACGCTCTGGAAGCAGGCCTCATGCGTCCATCCACCTCCCCGGCGGGAGCAGGGTTTTTCTTTGTGGCCAAGAAAGACAGTGGATTACGTCCTTGCATCGACTACCGGGGACTCAATGCCATAACCGTCCGTAACCGTTACCCGCTACCCCTTATGGCCACAGCCTTCGAGCTGCTCCAGGAAGCAGTTGTTTTCACTAAGCTTGACCTGCGGAACGCATACCATCTTGTGCGGATCAGACCTGGTGACGAGTGGAAGACCGCTTTCAACACGCCTACTGGTCACTATGAATACTTGGTGATGCCCTTCGGCCTGACCAACGCCCCAGCGGTGTTCCAAGCGCTCATAAATGATGTGCTTAGGGATATGCTTAACATATTTGTGTTCGTTTACTTGGATGACATCCTCATCTTTTCGAGCTCCCTTCAAGAACACACTAAGCATGTCAGACAAGTACTCAAACGCCTCCTGGACAGCCATCTGTACATTAAGCCGGAAAAATGTGAATTCCATTCATCCCGAGTACAATTCCTGGGATTTGTAGTGGAACCCGGTCGAGTCCAAATGGACCCCAGGAAGGTAGGGGCGGTAGCGGATTGGCCCACCCCCAAATCCGTTAAGGAAGTTCAGCGTTTCCTGGGCTTCACAAACTTTTACCGCAAGTTCATCAAGAACTTCAGCTTGGTGGCAGCCCCTCTCTCAGCTTTAACCAAGGGTGGCAATGCAAGGTTTTTGTGGGGAAGAGAAGCTGAGACGGCCTTCCAAGGACTCAAGCAGCGCGTCCTCTCTGCTCCCATCCTGATACTACCGACTACGGATGAACCATTTGTGGTGGAGGTAGACGCATCAGAGGTTGGTGTTGGAGCTGTCCTGTCTCAGAGGGGTGAAGACAAGAAGCTTCATCCGTGCGCTTTCTTCTCACACCGGCTTACCCCGACTGAGAGGAACTACGATGTGGGGGATCGTGAACTCCTAGCGGTTAAGATGGCGTTGAAGGAATGGAGACACTGGCTCGAGGGGGCTTCTCACTCGTTTCAAGTGCTTACAGACCACAAAAATCTGGAGTATATCCAGCAGGCGAAGCGGTTGAACTCTAGACAAGCTAGATGGTCTCTTTTCTTCAATCGATTCCAGTTTATCCTAACCTATCGGCCCGGGTCGAAGAATCTCAAACCGGATGCCCTGTCCCGAGTCTACGCTCCTGCCATTCGAGATGACACGGACATGCCTGTCCTTCCTGCTGCTAAGATTGTGGCTCCGATCTCGTGGCAAGTTGAGGATACCGTGAGACGTGCTCAAGCTAGCGAACCGGACCCGAAAGGAGGTCCTGCCAATCGGTTGTTTGTCCCCAAGGCAGTGAGGACTCAGGTCCTTCTGTGGGGGCACTCCTCTCGCCTCACCTGTCATCCGGGCGTAGGTCGCACCTTGGAGTTCATCCAGCGTAAGTTCTGGTGGCCTACCATAAGAGAAGACGTTGCCACTTTCGTCAATGCCTGTCCCGTGTGCTGCCAGGGCAAATCTTCTCACCTCCGCCCTCAAGGACTCCTTCACCCTTTACCTGTTCCCCACAGACCCTGGTCCCATATCTCATTGGACTTTATTACTGGACTTCCTCCATCCCATGGCAATACTACTATCCTAGTCATAATCAACAGGTTTTCAAAGGCGGCCAGGTTCGTCCCTCTGACTAAGTTACCTTCTGCCAAGGAAACGGCTGAGTTGGTAATTAATCATGTGTTCCGAGTCTTCGGCATTCCTCAAGATATGGTTTCTGACAGAGGTCCCCAGTTCGCCTCAAGGTTTTGGAAGGCCTTCTGCCAACTCATGGGGGCTTCTGCCAGTCTATCTTCAGGGTACCATCCGGAGTCAAACGGCCAAACAGAGAGGATGAATCAAGAGCTGGAAACCACCCTCCGATGTATGACTCGTGACAACCCGTCCACATGGTCATCCTTTATTGTTTGGGCCGAATACGCGCACAACACCTTGCGCTCCTCCTCCACTGGTATGTCCCCGCACGAGTGTCAGTTTGGCTATGCTCCTCCATTGTTCCCGGACCAGGAGGCAGAAGTCAGAGTGCCTTCAGCCTTGAAGTTCGTCAGACGCTGTCGGCTTATGTGGAGGAAGACCCGTCTTAATCTTATGCGTTCCTCACAGAGGTACCAACAACAAGCCAACAGACGTCGCCGTCCCGGGCCTACCCTGCGCCCCGGCCAGAGAGTCTGGCTCTCCACAAGAGACTTACCTCTACGGGTGGAGTCTCGCAAGCTGTCCCAAAAATACATCGGTCCCTTCAAGGTTGCCAGGAGAGTTAACCCAGTTTCTTATCGCCTACACTTACCCAGATCCCTTAAGATTAATCCCACATTTCACATTTCATTGTTAAAACCTGTTGTTTTTTCTCCCCTTGTCCCGGCAGACAGACCTCCCCCTCCGCCTCGTGTCATTGGAGGCCAGCCGGCTTATACCGTCCATCGGATACTGGATTCCCGCCGGGTGCAGCGGTCCTGGCAGTATCTGGTCAGGAGCCGTTCCTAGGGGGGGGGATTCTGTCAGGATTTGGCCAGGGTTGTTCCGGGTTTTGGTCACTAGATGCCCCCATTGTGCTTTTTGACCTTATGTTTTTTCCCTTGTTCCCCATTATTATTTGCACCTGTGCCTCGTTTCTCCTGATTGTATTTAAACCCTTAGTTTCCCTCAGTTCTGTGCTCTGTGTTTGTATGTTAGCACCCAGCCCTAGTGTTCTGTGTATTCTTGTCGTTTCCGGTGGATGCTCTTGTGGAATTCTGTTTTTGTTTTTGAGTATCTCTTGAGGCTTTTTGTGCTATACCTACCACCTTTTGGATTTGCCATTTTGTATTGAAGGACTTCTCCTTTTTTACTTTATTAAATACACCGTCTTAAGTACTGCTGTGTCTGCCTCATCTTCTGGGTTCTGCTGACTATTCGTGGCTCAGTTGGTTAAGTGACTGTTTCTCACTCCGGAGACCCAGGTTCGTAACCGGGTCCTGACAAGAACGACACAGAGTTAGACTTGGAGTAAAACAAACATACAGTCAATAATACAGTAGAAACAGGTCTATATACGATGTGAGCAAATGAGGTGAAATAAGGGAGGTAAAGGCAAAAAAGGCCATGGTGGCAAAGTAAATACAATATAGCAAGTATAACACTGGAATGGTATAATTGCAGTGGAAGAATGTGCAAAGTAGAAATAAAAATAATGGGGTGCAAAGGAGCAAAATAAATAAATAAAATAAATACAATAGGGAAAGAGGTAGTTGTTTGGGCTAAATTATAGGTGGGCTATGTACAGGTGCAGTAATCTGTGCGCTGCTCTGACAGCTGGTGCTTAAAGCTAGTGAGTGAGATAAGTGTTTCCAGTTTGGGGGTGACCAGAGAGATATACCTGCTGGAGCGCATGCTATAGGTGGGTGATGCTATGGTGACCAGCGAGCTGAGATAAGGGGGGACTTTACCTAGCAGGGTCTTGTAGATGACATGGAGCCAGTGGGTTTGGTGAATGGACTCAGGTATGAAATTGTCTGAGTTGCTTTCCCTGGACTGAATAACTCACGAGCAATAATATGTTTGAAATCTTTCAAGAAGGATGTTTTGCATGTACAGCATTTGTTTCATGTAAGATTTTGTATATGGAGCATTGTATTAATTCATTTTAAAGTGGATTAAATTGTAATGCAACACAATATGTTTAAAGAAAAAAACATACACACGTTTTTTAACACATCCTTGTGTCTAGTTAGGAATGACACATGTTGTGTTGAAAAGTGTACACAAATCAAAATGTGCCAACATAGTGATTGTGTTAAAAGTAACACAACATATCTTATTTTTAACACATCTGTTCTAAGAGTGTAGATGTATGATGATTTATGATGTCACCCCTAACTACACACACGGATGTGTTAAAAAATAAATCACATTTTCTAAGAGTGTAGTTTTATCACAATCACCCCAGAGCGTCCCTCATCTCAATCGCTAGGAAAGAGAGGAAGTGAGAGAGGGGGGAGAAAGACAGAGATAGGAAGAGTGATATAGAGAGGGAGAAAGAGTGAGAACCAGAGAGAGAGAAAGATAGGGAGAGAGAGACGGAGATAGTTGGATAGAGGTATAAGGAGTGAAATGGAGATAGAAAGAGAGATATACTGGAACAAATCACACACTCTGATTATTTAATCACCACGGTAACCCATCACCAGACAGGGGTTAGACTGCTCTATGCAAATGAAGGGGGAGTGTCAGACCATAACAAGGAAGATGAAAATACAAAGCAATGCCCCCCTCCCTGATTTGATGTGCAATGCGGCTTAAAAATAAAGCTGAAAAGCCTAGCGGGAATGTCACTTAGGTTTCGCTCTTTCTCTCTCACTCCTTTACGCACATGCGCACAGGCAGGCAGGCAGGCAGGCACGCACACACACAAAGATATGCACTTGACAGTCTGTGTTATTACGAATGACGGACAATTTCACCCCCTCTCCCCACCACACACACACAGCTGTGTGGTTTGCGACTGTGTTTCCTACTGCTGTCTTGTTTTCTCTAGTAGAAAGATGACAACAGCAGCACTGATGCTAAGCCTCTGTCAGCCGGCCTCTGCCTGGGCTAATCAAAGTCTTTGGAATTACACACAGAAACTCACACACACACACACACACACACACACACACACACACACACACACACACACACACACACACACACACACACACACACACACACACACACACACACACACACACACACACACACACACACACACACACACACACATAATATGCTGTTGCTACGGTGCTCTTTATTTTACTCTTTTTATTATCTATCCTGATGCCTTGTCATTTTGCCCCTGCCTTTATGTACATACAGTGCCTTCAGATAGCCCTTCACAGTCTGAACATGTTTTTAGAAATATGTGCAAATTTATTGAAAATGAAATAAAGACATATCTGATTTACACACAGTACCAGTCAAAAGTTTGGACACACCTACTAATTTATTTATTTTATTCCCTGGCCCCTGACCCCGCAAGAGGCCTTTTGCCTTTTGGTATGCCGTCATTGTAAATAAGAATTTAAATAAAGGTTAAATAAATAAATAAAAAGTGAATTTCTTTCTTTCTTAATGCGTTTGAGCCAATCAATTGCGTTGACGGGTGGTATACAGAAGATATAGCCCTATTTGGTGAAAGACCAAGTCCATATTATGGCAAGAACAGCTCAAATAAGCAAAGAGAAAAGAAAAGACATTATTACTTTAAGACATGAAGGTCAGTAAATTTGAAACGTTTCAAGAACTTTTAAAGTTTCTTGAAGTGTAGTTGCAAAAACCATCAAGCACTAGCTTTCATGAGGATCGCCACAGGAAAGGCAGTCCTCAGGAAAGGCAGCAGAGATGCCTCTGCTGCAGAGGATACGTTCATTAGAGTTACCAGACTCAGAAATTGCAACCCAAATAAATGCTTCACAGAGTTCAAGAAGCAAATTACATCTACTAAACCACTACTAAAGGACACCAATAGGAAGAAGAGACTTGCTTGGGCCAAGAAACATGAGCAATGGACCTTAGACCGGTGGAAATCTGTCCTTGGTCTGATGAGTCCAAATTTGAGATTATTGGTTACTATTGGTTTGTGAGACACAGAGTAGGTTAACGGACGTTCTCCACATGAGTGGTTCCAACCGTGAAGCACGGAGGAGGAGGTGTGATGGTGTAGGGATGCTTTGCTGGTGACACTGTTAGTGATTTCTCAGCCCAGTCAAAACTGTTCGCTGCTCTGGCCCCCCAATGGTGGAACAAACTCCCTCACGACGCCAGGACAGCGGAGTCAATCACCACCTTCCGGAGACACCTGAAACCCCACCTCTTCAAGGAATACCTAGAATAGGATAAGTAATCCTTCTCACCCCCCCCCCCTTAAATGATTTAGATGCACTATTGTAAAGTGGCTGTTCCACTGGATGTCAGAAGGTGAATTCACCAATTTGTAAGTCGCTCTGGATAAGAGCGTCTGCTAAATGACTTAAATGTAAATGTAAATGATTTATTTAGAATTCAAGGCCCACAGCATGGCTACCACAGAATTCTGCAGTGCTACGCAATCCCATCTGGTTTGCGCTTAGTGGGACTATCATTTGTTTTTTTCAACACAACAATAACCTAACACACCTCCAGGCCGTGTAAAGGCTATTTAACCAAGAAGGAGAGTGATGGAGTCCTGCATCAGATGACCTGGCCTTCACAATCACCCAACTTCAACCCAATTGTGATGGTTTGGGATAAATTGGAACTCAGAGTGAAGGAAAAGCAGCCAGCAAGTGCTCAGCATATGTGGGAACTACTTCAAGACTGTTGGAAAGCATTCCGGGTGAAGCTGGTTGAGAGAATCCAAGAGTGTTCAAAGCTGTCATCAAGGCAAATTACTCCTTTCAATGGTGTTCTGTACCTAAGCACAAAACAAGATACAGGTCTTTCCCAAGTGTCCCTCCTATCTGAAGACACACATAAAAACATCACAAGTCCACTTCGGGTTACCTTCAATGACTCAACAGCACCCACAATCTTTTACACCCAACCTGAAACTTATCATGGATCAGCCAAACTGCCTGGTTCCACCCTCTTCAAAAGTCGCACTCCCATTGGATCAAACTTATTTTTTTCATAACCATGTCCATAAATGCAAGGCTTAGATTCTGAGCGCCTCACAATACCATAAACCCCATCCATTTCACCTCCAGAACTCAAACTGGCATCTGGCTCACTCTGAATTTGACACCAATCTTCCTTGACATACCCTCTCCCTTGTTATTGCTAGCTTCAACAGATTTAATCCTATGCTCTGCCTCCTTTAGTCTTTTCAACCTCCTCTCTCTTTCCCTCCAATCCTCCTCCCTTAACCAATTACCCAGCTCCTTCAGAAACTTTTCCGAGCTGAAATTTCATTTCAATCTCATTTCAGCCTCCTTGAGACAAGCCATGTCCTCCCCCAATTCAAACTCAATAAAGCATCCTACTCCTTCAGGTCTCCACAATCTTGGGAACATGAGTGGAAAATATCAAACTAATTGATTTGATTAGTTTAGAAAAAGGTGTGTTCCTTATCTTTGTGTACATTAATGTACACGCAAAAACACAAATTAATTAACTGCTGTAGAGCATGCGGGGAAAATGGGATTTTGGGTCGAAGTCATGTGTATGAGTTTCAGGCCCCTGTATTGGGTTTGCAATTGTTTTTAAATTTTGACCTTCATCTCTCCTGAGCCCGTACGGGAGTTGTAACGATGAGACAAGATAGCATCCTCCGAAACACAACCCAACCAAACCAAGCCAAGCCACACTGCTTCTTAACACAGCATGCATCCAAGCCAGCTGCACCATTGTGTCGGTGGAAACACTGTGCACATGGCTACCTGGTTAGCATGCACTGCGCCCAGCCCACCACAGGAGTCGCTAGTGTGTGATGAGACAAGGATAACCCTGCCGCCCAAGCCCTCCCTAACCCGGACGACACTAGGCCAATTGTGCATCCAGGTCGCAACAGAGCCTGGGCGCAAACCCAGAGTCTCTGGTGGCACAGCTAGCACTGCAGTGCCCTAGACCACTGTGCCACCCGGGAGGCCCAAGGGCTTGCAATTTAAATATTTCACTTTACTTGTGCATGTGTCAAATAAAACTTGAAACTTTCATGGAAGACTCAGTGTTCTTTTCCTCCAAGTGAGCATAAAAGGCAAATTTGGGAGGTCTGCATCATTGCGTATCTCACGGTTGAGTTTCCCTTTATAATCTGCTATCCTCTGCAAACCCTGCCACATCCAATGAGGGTCAGAGGGGCTTTAATAGGATTCCATCTTCCTCCTATAACGTCCCTTTTCAAGGTTGATGGCACATTCAAGTTCGTAGCGGGCTATCTTGTATGCATCCATGTCCATGTTCCGTTCCATGTAATCTGCAGCTCATGCCTTCAGCGCAGCTTGGATACTGCCTGTAATTCATTGATTTTAGTTTGGATACGTCGTCTATGCACTTATTGATGAAGCCAGAGACTGATGTGATCAACTCAAATCAAATCAAATTTTATTTGTCACATACACATGGTTAGCAGATGTTAATGCGAGTGTAGCGAAATGCTTGTGCTTCTAGTTCCGACAATGCAGTAATAACCAACAAGTAATCTAACAAACAATTCCAAAATTACTGTCTTATACACACAAGTGTAAGGGAATAAAGAATATGTACATAAAGATATATGAATGAGTGATGGTAAAGAGCGGCATAGGCACGATACAGTAGATGGTATCGAGTACAGTATATACATATGAGATGAGTATGTAAACAAAGTGGCACATGTATTACATAAAGATGGAGTAGATGATATAGAGTACAGTATATACGTATACATATGAGATGAATAATGTAGGGTATGTAAACATTATATTAGGTAGCATTGTGGCTAGTGATATATTTTACATCATTTCCCATCAATTCCCATTATTAAAGTGGCTGGAGTTGAGTCAGTGTGTTGGCAGCAGCCACTCAATGTTAGTGGTGGCAGTTTAAAGGTCTGATGGCCTTGAGATAGAAGCTGTTTTTCAGTCTCTCGGTCCCAGCTTTGATGCACCTGTACTGACCTCGCCTTCTGGATGATAGCGGGGTGAACAGGCAGTGGCTCGGGTGGTTGTTGTCCTTGATGATCTTTATGGCCTTCCTGTAACATCGGGTGGTGTAGGTGTCCTGGAGGGCAGGTAGTTTGCCCCCGGTGATGCGTTGTGCAGACCACACTACCCTCTGGAGAGCCTTACGGTTGTGGGCGGAGCAGTTGCCGTACCAGGTGGTGATACAGCCCGCCAGGATGCTCTCGATTGTGCATCTGTAGAGGTTTGTGAGTGCTTTTGGTGACAAGCCAAATTTCTTCAGCCTCCTGAGGTTGAAGAGGCACTGCTGCGCCTTCTTCATGATGCTGTCTGTATGGGTGGACCAATTCAGTTTGTCTGTGATGTGTACGCCGAGGAACTTAAAAAAACTTACTACCATCTCCACTACTGTTCCATCGATGTGGATATGGGGTGTTCCCTCTGCTGTTTCCTGAAGTCCACAATCATCTCCTTAGTTTTGTTGACGTTGAGTGTGAGGTTATTTTCCTGACGTTGTTGGTAATCAAGTCTACCACTGTTGTGTAGTCCGCAAACTTGATGATTGAGTAGGAGGCGTGCGTGGCCACGCAGTCGTGGGTGAACAGGGAGTACAGGAGAGGGCTCAGAAAGCACCCTTGTGGGGCCCCAATGTTGAGGATCAGCGGGGTGGAGATGTTGTTGCCTACCCTCACCACCTGGGGGAGGCCCGTCAGGAAGTCCAGTACCCAGTTGCACAGGGCGGGGTCGAGACCCAGGGTCTCGAGCTTGATGACGAGCTTGGAGGGTACTATGGTGTTGAATGCCGAGCTGTAGTCGATGAACAGCATTCTCACATAGGTATTCCTCTTGTCCAGATGGGTTAGGGCAGTGTGCAGTGTGGTTGAGATTGCATCGTCTGTGGACCTATTTGGGCGGTAAGCAAATTGGAGTGGGTCTAGGGTGTCAGGTAGGGTGGAGGTGATATGGTCCTTGACTCAGTCTCTCAAAGCACTTCATGATGACGGAAGTGAGTGCTACGGGGCGGTAGTCGTTTAGCTCACTTACCTTAGCCCTCTTGAAGCATGTGGGAACAGCAGACTGGGATAGGGATTGATTGAATATGTCCGTAAACACACCAGCCAGCTGGTCTGCGCATGCTCTAAGGGCGCGGCTGGGGATGCCGTCTGGGCCTGCAACCTTGCGAGGGTTAACACGTTTAAATGTTTTACTCACGGCTGCAGTGAAGGAGAGTCTGCATGTTTTGGTTGCAGGCCGTGTCAGTGGCACTGTATTGTCCTCAAAGCGGGCAAAAAAGTTATTTAGTCTGCCTGGGAGCAAGACATCCTGGTCCGTGACGGGGCTGGTTTTCTTTTTGTAATCCGTGATTGACTGTAGACCCTGCCACATACCTTGCGGAGGGAATAGCTACATTGTTTGTATTCGGTCATGTTTCCGGTCACCTTGTCCTGATTAAAAGCAGTGGTTCGCGCTTTCAGCTTCACGCGAATGCTGCCATCAATCCACGGTTTCTGGTTTGGGAATGTTTTAATCGTTGCTATGGGAATGACATCTTCAACGCACGTTCTAATGAACTCGCACACCGAATCAGCGTATTCGTCAATGTTGTTGTCTGACGCAATACGAAACATATCCCAGTCCACGTGATGTAAGCAGTCTTGGAGTGTGGAATCAGATTGCTCGGACCAGCGTTGGACAGACCTCAGCGTGGGAGTTTCTTGTTTTGGTTTCTGTCTGTAGGCAGGGATCAACAAAATGGAGTCGTGGTCAGCTTTTCCGAAAGGAGGGCGGGGCAGGGCCTTATATGCGTCGCGGAAGTTAGAATAGCAATGATCCAAGGTTTTGCCAGCCCTGGTTGCGCAATCGATATGCTGATACAATTTATTCTTGTTTTCAGATTAGCCTTGTTAAAATCCCCAGCTACAATGAATGCAGCCTCAGGATGTATGGATTCCAGTTTGCAAAGAGTCAGATAAAGGTCGTTCAGAGCCATCGATGTGTCTGCTTGGGTGGGGGGGGATATATACGGCTGTGATTATAATCGAAGAGAATTCCCTTGGTAGATAATGCGGTCGACATTTGATTGTGAGGAATTCTAAATCAGGTGAACAGAAGGACTTGAGTTCCTGTATGTTTTTGTGACCACACCACGTCTCGTTAGCCATAAGGCATACGCCCCCGCCCCTCTTCTTACCAGAAAGATGTTTGTTTCTGTCAGCGCGATGCGTGGAGAAACCAGCTGGCTGCACCGACTCCGATAGCGTCTCTCCAGTGAGCCATGTTTCCGTGAAGCAAAGAACGTTACAGTCTCTGATGTCCCTCTGGAATGCTACCCTTGCTCGGATTTCATCAACCTTGTTGTCAAGAGACTGGACATTGGCGACAAGTATTGGCGATGAAGTTCCACTCCAGTACAAGTGGAAGAACAAGTCCAGCAGCATGCAACGATGCTTCAACATCTTGGCAGAGCCATGGATCGTGTGCTGCTCAACATGGAGTGATGGGAAGAGGGGTTTTTCCTATAACCTCATCAACTTCTCTCCAACCAACACAACAACCCACACCGCTGTTCACCCCCACCGCTGTCCTCATCTGGACCCAGTGGGATTCGGCTATCGCTCCCGAGCACATATGATGGGACGGTTGCCGGGTGCCAGGGGTTCATGCTCCAGTTGGAACTCTACCTGGCAATCGTCCATTTGGCTCCCTCGGGATACAAGATACGAGCGTCCGCCCTCATCTCCTGTCTGTCTGGGAAGGCGCTTGATTGGGCCATCGCTGAATGGGGAAGTATCGATGCAGCGTCGGTCCGCTATGAGGATTTCACCTGCCGCTTTCGAGCGGTCTCCGATCATCCACCTGAGGGAGAGCGGTGGGGGGTACGCTGGTTCCATCTCAGACAGGGTTTGAGGACCGCACAGGAATTCTCACTGGACTTCAGGACCCTGGCTGCCAGCGCGGGATGGAATGAGAGGGCCTTGATCGACCATTACAGATGGAGTGTGCAATAAATCTCCAGGTAGATGCAGCACTTCCCAGGAGTCACGTGTATCCTCTGTCACAAGAGGAGACGGCGGCTATGGAAACATATGTCACCAAATCTCTGGGACAGGGATACATTCGGCCTTCCACTTCACCTGCCTCCTCAAGTTTATTTTTGTGAAGAAGGAGGATGGTGGTTTACGCCCGTGCATTGACTATAGGGGTTTATATCAGATCACAGTAAAGTATAGTTAATAACCTCCGCCTCTCATAGCCAGTGTGACCGAGTCATTGCATGGGGCGTGCTTCTTCACCAAATTGGATCTCAGGAGTGCTTACAACCTGGTGCGTATCCGGGAGGGGGATGAGTGGAAGGCTGCGATTAGTACCACCTCTGGGCACTATGAGTACATCGTCATGCCGTACAGGTTGATGAATGCTCCATCTGTCTTCCAATCCTTTGTAGACGAGATTTTCTGGGACCTGCATGGGCAGGGTATAGTGGTGTATATAGACAACATTCTAATATACCCCACTACATGTGCCGAGCATGTGTCTCTGGTGCGCAAGATGCTTGGTCGACTGTTGGAGCATGACCTGTACGTTAAGGCTGAGAAATGTCTGTTCTTCCAGCAGTCCGTCTCCTTCCTAGGATTCCCGCCTGTCCAAGTCAGGGGTGGAGATGGAGAATGACCACATTTCAGCCGTGCGCAATTGGCCGACTCAAACCACGGTAAAATAAGGTGCAGCGGTTCTTAGGGTTTGCCAACTATTACCGGATGTTTATCCGGGGCTTTGGTCAGGTAGCGGCTCCCATTACCTCTTTGCTGAAGGGGGGACCGGTGCGACTGCAGTGGTCAGTTGGGGCGGACATAGCTTTTTGTCAACAGAAGGCTCTGTTTACCTCGGCTCCTGTGTTGGGTCATCCTGATCCCTCCTTAGCATTCATAGATGAGGTGGACGCGTCCGAGGCAGGAATAGGAGCTGTGCTGTCTCAGCCCTCGGGTACGCCACCAAAACTTTGCCCCTGTGCGTTCTTTTTGAAGAAGCTCAGCCCGGCGGAGAGAAACTATGATGTGTGGGACCGGGAGCTGTTGGCTGTTGTTGGGGGTCTGAAAGCGTGGAGGCATTGGCTTGAGGGGGCTCAACACCCGTTTCTCATTTTGACTGACCACTGCAATCTGGAGTACATCCAGTCGGCGAAGAGAATGAATCCTCGCCAGGCGAGGTGGGCCATGTTTTTCACCCGTTTTGTGTTCACTATCATACAGACCAGGTTCCCAGAAAGCTAAGGCATACGCACTGTCTCGGATGTATGACACAGAGGAGAGGTCCACAGATCCTACTCCCATACTTCTTCTTTTCTGGTGGCACCGGTGGTATGGGAGTTTGATGCGTACATCGAGCTGGCGTTACGTGCGGACCCCACACCCACCCAGTGTCCAGTTGGATGTAAGTATGTTCCGTCTGATGTTCGTGATCGATTGATTTGTTGGGATCATTTGTTGGGCTCATCCTCCGGTCATCCTAGCATTGGTCGGACACTGCGCTATCTTAGTGGGAAGGACTGGGGTCCCACTTTAGCTAAGGATGTGAGGGTGTGCACTCAGTGCTTGGTGTGCGCTCAGTGCAAGGCACCTAGACACCTACCCCTGAGGAAAATTACAACCCCTTCCCGTTCCACAACGGCTGTGGTTACACCTATCAGTGGATTTCGTGACGGATCTTCCTCAGTCACAAGGGAACTCCACGATTTTGGTTGTTGTGGATCGGTTTTCTAAGTAGTGCCATCTCATTCCTTCGCCCGGTCTCCCTACGGCCCTACAGATGGTGGAGGCCCTGTTTACACAAGTCTTCCAGCACTACAGGGTGGCTGAGGATATAGTGTCTGATCGGTGTCCCCAGTTCACATCAGGGGTCTGGAGGGGTTTCATGGAACGTCTGGGGGTCACGGTCAGTCTTACCTCAGGGATTCACCCCAAAAGTAATGGGCAGGTGGAGAGAGTTATCCAGTATGTGGGTAGGTTTCTACGGTCTTATTGCCAGTACCGGCCAGGGGAGTGGTCGGTTTTCATCCCCTGGGCAGAGATGGCCCAAAACTCTCTCCGCCACTCCTCTACTAACCTGTCTCCGTTTCAGTGTATACTAGGTTATCAGCCGGTTCTGGCACCATGGCACCAGAGCCAGATCGAGGAACCTGCAGTGGATGATTGGTTTCGGCACTCGGAGGCAACCTGGGATGCAGCGCATGTACACCTTCAACGGGCCAACAGGCGACAGAAGGCGAGCGCCAACCGCCACCGCAGTGAGGCTCCGGTGAATGCACCGGGAGACCAGGTCTGGCTCTCGATCCAAAACATGCCTCTTCACCTGCCCTGCCGGAAGCTGGGTCCGCGGTTTGTGGGGCCATTTAAAGTCCCGAGGAGACTGAACGGGGTATGTTATAGGTTACAACTTCCCCCTGATTATCGTATTAACCCCTCGTTCCATGTGTCTCTTCTCAGGCCGGTGGTGGCTTGTCCGCTCCAGCAGTCCGAGGTGCGGAAGGTTCCTCCGCCCCTCTTGATATCGAGGGGGTCCCGGCGTATACTGTGCGGGCTATAATGGACTCTAGGCATTACGCGTGGGGCCTTCAGTACCTTGTGGAGTGGGAGGGGTATGGTCCGGAGGAGAGATGCTGGGTGCCGGTGGAGGACATCCTGGACCCTTCCTTACTACAGGAATTTCATCGTCTCCACTCAGATCGCCCTGCACCTCGTCCACCGGGTCGTCCCCGAAGTTGGTATCGGTGCTCTGCTGGGGGGAACTGTCACGACTTCCACCGAAGTTGGTGCCTCTCCCTGTTTGGGCGGCGTTCCCAGCTCGTCGTCACCGGCTTTCTAGCTTCCACCGATTCACATTTCTTTTTCCTTTTGTTATGTCTTGATTGTACACACCTGGTTCCCATTACGTTATTATTATTTCCCTACTTAACTCTCTGGTTCTCATTATGTTTTGTGCGTGATTGTTCCTGTTTTGTGTTAGTTTTGTGTGTTAGGGTTTGTTATCCCTACGTGGATTTATTGTACTGTTTATTTTTCCCTGCGCTTGACTCAGTCCTCACCTATACACCACTGACGCTGACACCAAGTCCATACTAGCAAAACGGTCTTATAGCTTCACATTTGCTAAATCTGACCACATCCATATTGATAGTTTCACTGGTACATCCTGTTTGAGCTTTTGTTTGTAAACAGGAAGCAGGAGGATACAGTCGTGGTCTGATTTGCCAATGGGAGCATGAAGGAGGGCCTTGTATATGTTTCTGTGGGTAGATTAAAAGTGGTCTGGAGTCTGGGAGCTCATTAGATGTCGACCTTCTCCGTCGGTGCTGTCTTGTCAAAAGATTGAAAACAGTGCAAAAAAATGAATAAAAAGCAATTGTAAAACACGATGAAAGACCAAAAACAAAAGAATAAACATAGCTTTGACACTGAAAGGAGACATTGTCAAAATTTGAGCTGATCTCACCGCCACTTTACCGGCCACCCTACACCCACTTCAGTTTGCATACCACCCCAACAGGTCCACAGATAACACAATCACATCACACTGCATTATCCCATCTGGACAAAAATAATACCTATGTAAGAATGCTGTTCATTGACTCCAGCTCAGTATTCAACACCATAGTACCCTCCAAGCTCATCATCAAGCTGGAGGCCCTAGGTCTGAACCCTGCCCTGTGCAACTGAGTCCTGGATTTTCTGTTGGGCTGCCCCCAGGTGGAAAAAGTAGGAAACAACATCTCCACTTCGCTGACTGGAGCCCCACAAGGGTGTGTGCTCAGCTCTCTCCTGTACTCCCTGTTCACCCACGACTGTGTGGCCATGCACGCCTCCGACTCAATCATCAAGTTTGCAGACGACACAACAGTAGTGGGCTTGATCACCAAAAATGATGAGACAGCCTACAGGGAGGAGGTGAGGGCCCTCAGAGTGTGGCGTCAGGAAACAACCTCTCACTCAACATCTACAAAACAAAGGAGATGATCGTGGACTTCTGGAAACAGCGGAGGGAGCACCCTCCTATCCACTTCAAAGGGACAGCAGTGGAGAAGGTGGAAAGTTTTAAGTTCCTGGGTGTACACATCACAGACAAACTGAAAAGGTCAGTATGGTGAAGAAGGTGCACAGAGCCTCTTCAACCAGGGCGCTGAATAAATTTGGCTTGTCACCTAAAACCCTGACTAACTTTTACAGATGCACTATCAACTACATCCTGTCAGGCTGTATCACAGCCTGGTACGGCAATTACACCGCCCTCAACCACAAGGCTCTCCAGAGGGTGGTGCGGTCTGCACAACACATCATCAGGGGCATCCTACCTGCCCTGGAGAGAGTTTGCTAAATTGAAAGTAAAGGGGCTGAATAATTTTGCACGCCCAATTTTTCAGTTTTTGAATTGTTAAAAAAGATTGAAATATCCAATAAATGTCGTTCCACTTCATGATTGTGTCCCACTTGTTGTTGATTCTTCACAAAAAAATACAGTTTTATATCTTTATGTTTGAAGCCTGAAATGTGGCAAAAGGTCGCAAAGTTCAAGGGGGCCGAATACTTTTGCAAGGCACTGTATATGCATTTGAGAAGGTTACTTTAAAAAAAATTGTATCCAATAGTCACATGCTGATTCCTAACCGCTAGGTAGCTTAGTGATATGTGATACCGAGCCTTCTATTTCATCCTATGTAGCTATTTTAATCTTCTGTTATTGCTAGCTGTCCATTGATTTTTGTTACACATAGTACACAGGGCTAAATACATTTCAATGTGTTTGAAAATGTGTGATTGTGTTTGCTACTGGAAAGAATGTAAACAGCTACTTTTCTACAAATAGATGGGTTTGAATTAGGGCTGTCAGAGTTAATCAGTTAACTTAAGTTCACTTCTTATAATTTTAGTACACAATTGTTTTTTATCAAGATTCACTGTATAGTCTGAAAGCATTTGAAATACACTGACAACATACAAAATATATCCAACAAATGTAAATGCCTAGAGTTTGCTTAATGGCATTGGGACTTGGATTTGAACCAGTGCTATGGCCAGACGAAATGAAAATAGAGCTCTTTGGCCACGCACACCAGTGGTCGGTTTGGCGTTGAAAAACAAAAGCATATGTGGGGGGGGCAGTCTGTGCATATTTGTAAACAACAGCTGGTGCACAAAATCTAAGGAAGTCTCTAGATTTTGCTCACCTGAAGTAGAGTACATTGTGATAAACTGCAGGCCACAATACTTGCCTAGAGAGTTTTCAGCTACCCTTTTCGTGGCTGTTTATTTACCACCACATACAGATGCTGGCACTAAGACTGCACTCAGTCAGCTGTATAAGGAAATAAGCAAACAGGAAACCACTCACCCAGAGGCGGTGCTCCTAGTGGCCGGAGACTTTAATGCAGGAAAACTTAAATCAGTTCTACCAAATTTCTATCAACATGTTAAATGTGCAACCAGAGGGGTAAAAATTCTAGATCCCTGTTTTAAAGTTTTTAAAAAAAGACGATAACTTTCTCCTTATTGGAAGGCATTGTTTTTATTTTAGTCTACCCTAGCAATGTTACTCTTAATATTTATTAACAATTCTGTTGGATATTCACTTTCTGCTTCACACTTATTAAATGTATATTATTCAAAGATTAACATGAAATTTGCAGAATTTATAAAATACATTGGCCAATTCAGAAGAGATAAACTATCTAGGTTCTACATGTATTGTAACTGTGCTGGCACTGCCTATCGGGTACACTGTAGATGGAGTTATCTGTCCATAATAAGTCTGGCACCTGAGACCGGATAGACTGTGAAACAGAGCCAGTTTCCAACTCCGTCTCGGGGAGTGGTTAAATGTTCCTACTCACGAATGGTTTAGAATGTCATAATTTGGGATATCAATGAAAACGCCACTGGGAGTACAATAACTTGTAGCCTTAAGTTTAGTTAACAAGTCTCTACATGTTCCACATTCATTGGTTCTATTTAACAGCGCGTGGGTTTTGTTTCAAAATGTATTACCGGCGTGGAAGGAATCTCAGAAGCATTTATAATTTTATTGGTTACCATTTAGACAATCATACAACGCTTTAACCTTATCTTTATCAAACGATCCATAAAGGGACAACCCTGAATGTCTCAAAATACGTTTTACACCACTTACATACGTCTACGTGTGGGTGTGCAAGTTGTTATTTTGTTCTCCCATTGTAACTTTATCAAATCTCTAGTAACCACAGAATTCCTATATAACATTATGAATCAACTTAGGAATTTACATCCACACCACCAGCAATGATCACAGCGCAGCCAGCCCGAGAGGTATAGTGGTTCCTCCTTTTAAAGTTGGGAGTTTACATTGCGAACTTAGAGGTACCCAGAGTCACGGCTTTATTGCTCCAGACCACCACAAGGGGGAGTTAGAGCACTCATTATGCATTTGTGGTTTTTATTTGACCAATCACATTGAGTGGATCCAATGATGAAATTGACGCGGAGCCACCCCTCCCTGGTGGCTTTCTTCAGCAAAGATGGCTGACAAAACATTACGAGGAGGCCAATGTAAGTAGTTATAATGTCATAACAAGTCAAGCAAAAAATGTACAATTGAGAGGAATATGTAATTAATTTAGAGACGAAAGATTGTGCATTTTTTTGTCATAAAGTTAATTGACGAAAATCGCTATTTTGCAAGTTTTTTTTCTGTCATACCAGGTGTATTAAACTCCATTGTGTGAATGGTGCATGGTGTCTGCAGGTATGTATTACAATTATACACTTCAACAGAGTTTACCACTCCTGCTCCTGGGACATTAATGATTACACATTGTAAATATGCAATAGACTAGAAACATGATTTTGTAATTCATACATACAGAATAAAAAACAGTACATCCTGCCAGCGTGGAAGAGTGCGTGGAAGAGTGCGAAGAATGAGATGGGAGTAACAATCCAGGCTATTTGCTCGGAGACCTGCATAACATTGTAATGAAACAAGCAGGGAGCAGGTTTCGAACCCTCAACATTTTTAGCCTGAAGTCCAGCACGCTGTCGATTCTGTATTAATGTCACGTTCGTTATAAGGGGTAGACCAAGATGCAGCGTGGAATTGTTTCCTTCCTTTATTTTGGGCATCTACCATTGGGGGCGGCTCCGGTGCGGGGCTCTGGACCGCAGACCGTCTCAGGAGGTACCGGACTAGTGACATGCACTTCAGGACGAGTGCAGGGGGGAGGCACAGGACATACTGGACAGGGGAGATGCACCTCAGGGTGAGTGCGAGGAGCAGGTACAGGACGTAACTGGACTGGACTGGGGAAACGCACTTGAAGGAGAGTGTGAGGAGCAGGAATAGGACGCACCTGACAGGCAGGACGTTCCGGGCTGTGGAGGTGTACTGGAGACTTGGTGCGTATAGCCACATGAATCGTACCAGAACATTAACACACTTCGCACGGCAAGTGCGAGGAGCTGGCACAGGAAGTACTGGGTTGTGAAGGTGCACTGGAGACCTGGTGCGTATAGCCGGGCATCAATTGTTTAGGACGGGTACAAGGAGCTGACTCAGGTGGCACCAAACTGACAACACGTTCCTTTAGTCCAAATCCGTGCATCCTCCACCAACTCAACAACTCTCCCATTTCTCTTTCCTCCAAATTCTCCCTCTTCTCCCAGACTGGCTCTGGTTCACTCCTCGGTTCCACCGACTGATCCATGTACACCCCCCCCCAAAAATGTTTTACTTGGGGTTTCTGTGGCCTTTCTCCCAGACTTCATTGCTGTCCCTCCTTCGCTGCTTCCACCTGCTACCATGGCAGGCTCTTCTCTCCTGCCATTATGTCATCCCAAGTCCAGGATGTTCTCTCCCCAATCTCCTCCACAGACCAGGATGCCATTACCTCCCGGGCACGCTGCTTGGTCCTTTGTATATGGGATATTCTGTCACGATGTTCGCAATAATGATGGTCGGACCAAGGCGCAGCGTGCTTTGAGTTCTACATACTTTTCATTAATAAAGTGAAACTTAAGTAAATTCAAAACAAATAAAGAATAAATGAACCCTGACGACATTGCAGTGCGATCAGGCAACTAAACATAAACAATGTTTATTAACCCACAGGTGGAAAAAATGCAAGTTAAGTATGATCCCCAATTAGAGACAACGATTACCAGTTGCCTCTAACTGGGAATCATACACAAACACCAATATAGAAAGATAAACCTAAAACCCCACATAGAAATAATAAATTAGACTAAACCCCCCTGTTAACCCCCCCCCCTTCACACCCTGACCTACTCTACCATAGAAAATATAGGCTTTCTATGGTCAGGACGTGACAATTAATTGTATTAATTGCGGTTGGGGACGATTGTGGCTAAAAACAATTTATCTATTGGAATTAGATCTAATGTTCAGATTTATATATATATATATATATATATATGTATGTTACGACAAATGAGTGAGGAGGTGTGGAGTCAGGCGCAGAGAGCAAAAGATGTGGGAAAAAACACGTTTTAATGTCCAGGAAAAATAACATGAACAAAAGTAGGAAAACAAATGATCAGAAATAATAACGGACAGCGCGAAACCCAAAATATAAACAAAATACACTCAACCACAGAACAGACGAACAAGCCCGCACGAAACAGAAGTGGGTTGAAAAAACTATATATAACCCGACCCTAACAACCAAACAAGAAACAGGTGATACCAATCAGACAAAACCAAAGGTACTCGGATCGGTGATAGCTAGTAGACCGGCGACGACGACCACCGAGCGCCACCCGAACAAGAAGGGGAGTCACCTTCGGTAATATTCGTGACAATATATATATATATATATATATATATATTGTCACGAATATTACCGAAGGTGACTCCCCTTCTTGTTCGGGTGGCGCTCGGTGGTCGTATATATATATATATATATATATATATATTGTCACGAATATATATATACACATGAACCATAAATAAGTTTTTTTTTCTGTCATACCATTTTTGTCTCTCTCTCTCTCTCTCTCTCTCTCTCTCTCTCTCTCTCTCTCTCTCTCTCTCTCTCTCTCTCTCTCTCTCTCTCTCTCCTCTCTCTCTCTCTATATATATATATATATATATATATATATATATATATATATATGCAATTATATATGCAATTATATATGCAATTCAGCGATGTTGATGAAAATGATCCCGCTAACGAGATGGGTGCATCAAGAGGTTTTTAATTATTAGTTACTGAATGTGCAGACTTTTTTTCTTTAAAATATTGTTTATATATATATATAATATATATAGATATATAGATATATATATATATATATATAGAGAGAGAGAGAGAGAGAGAGAGAGAGAGAGAGAGAGAGAGAGACAGAAAAAATGGTATGACAGAAAAAAAAACTTATATCTGGTTTATGTGTATATAGAGTCTCTATGTGTGTGTGTGTGTGGTTCGAATTCAGGCTGTATCACATCTTAATGTGATTGGGAGTGCCGGGGTAGGCCTTCATTGGCCAGGGTATGCTGGTGCTGAAAATATAGCTAGCTTGTTATACAAGTGTTGCACACCAACAGATGGAGAAAACCTACACCAGTCAAGCAATTCATTTCAACAATAATCTTCATTTTAATTTTACTTTACAAACGACAAGAGGACTTAATTGGAGACTATTTCTTCGGAGCCGAGACCTATATAAAATAACTTAACTGGCTGAGGTAGGCTATGCGGCTTTATACGGGTCTACTTACAATTGCAACCCATCAAAAATGTAGCATCCTACAACAAAACAATATTTTAAAGAAAAAAAGTCTGCACATTCAATCTGAACAATGAAACTAATAATTAAAAACCTCTTGATGCACCCATCCCATTAGCGGGATAATTTTCGTTAACATCGCTGAATTGCAGAGTGACAAATTCAAATTAAATTACTAAAAATATGTAATTTTCATGAAATCACAAGTTCAATATAGCAAAACACAGCTTAGTGTAACGGCTTTCGTCTGATTGAAGAGAAGCTGACCAAAATGCAGCGTGGTATCTTTGAGACATGTTTAATGATGAATGAAAAAACGAACTATACAAAACAACAAACGGAACGAAAGCATACCAAACGTTTACGTAAGGACATCTCTCTCAGTAGACAAAATATTACAAACAGCTAGCAGGCAAGTAGATTGGTCACAAAAGTCAGAAAAGCAATAAAATGAATCTCTTACCTTTGATGATCTTCAGATGTTTGCACTCACGAGACTCCCATTTACACAATAAATGTTCCTTTTGTTCTATAAAGATTATTTTTATATCCAAAAAACCTCCATTTGGTTGGCGCATTATGTTCAGAAATCCACAGGATCGAGCGGTCACGACATCGCAGACGAAAATTCCAAATAGTATCCGTAATGTTCGTAGAAACATGTCAAATGTTTTTTATAATCAATCCTCAGTTTGTTTTTACAATATATAATTGATAATATTTCAACCGGAACTGTAGCTTCGTCAATAGGAGAGAGGGAGAAATATCTGCTCCACTCTGTTGGCGCATGCAAAACGCTGCTGGCACCCAGCCATACATTGATGCAATGTGATCTTTCTCACTCATTTTTCAAAATAAAAGCCTGAAACTATGTCTAAAGACTGTTCATGCCATGGGGAAGCCATAGGAAAAGCAATCTGGTTGATATCCCTTTAAATGGAGCGAAGGCAGGCTATGGAACAGAGAGCTTTCAGGAAAAACAACACTTCCGGGTTGGATTTTCCTCAGGTTTTCTCCTGCAATATCAGTTATGTTATACTCACCGTTTTGGAAACTGTAGAGTGTTTTCTATCCTAATCCGACAATTATATGCATATTCTAGATTCTGGGCCTGAGAAATAGGCAGTTTCATTTGGGTAGGTTTTTCATCCAAACATTAAAATACTGCCCCCTACCCTCAAGAGGTTATTAAAAGTGCACATTTTTAAATCCAAAACTCTAAAAGTAATTAGAAATGTAGATACACAATAAAGAGTGTAAACAAGATGCTGTGTTTTTATTTACGGTATGTAATGGACAACAAGAGGCATTTTGAAAACAGGTTTTCAAACATTTGTTTTTCACAACTGTAGCAGGTGTAGTCCATCATGCAAATGTTTCCTATTAACATGACGATGTACTTTTTATAACCATTCTACTGCTGTGAAAATCCCCCAACTTACAATGTATGATGCTTAAATACTATCTTTATGCTGTCTTTATGCTTTTGTTAATAAAATAAAATAATGAGAAATAAGACATTCAAAGGCAGATGTTACCAAAAAATACATTTTTGTCGCACTTCCACCCAGCTTCACGACCACAGGTAAAACCTTAACAATGTCTGGCATTGTTGTATCGTCAATTTCTAGCCGAAACATCTTGATGGCCTTGACCAGTTCATCTTTGCTTGTCGGCTTGGCAGAGTTACGGATTAATGTTTTCAGTTGATGCCAAACAAGTTCGATCGGGTTTAAATCAGGAGACCTGCATGTAGAGACAAACAAAAATATTTTTAGATATACAGTAGGCCTACCGAAAGTGTTGTAGGTCTTTTATTGATTTATTTTTATTTAACCTTTATTTTACTACAAAAAGGTTTACTGACCCAGTTTCTGCCCTCATTTGCAATGCAAACCCGGGCGGCATTGTGTTTTGGGTCAATGTCTGCATTTGGAGAAGAAAAAATACATTTAGACTGACAGCCAAAATTGGGTACAATAATAGAAATAAACTTGTAAATATGTCTAAATGTAACAAAATATTGCTATAATCCTACCTTGAAAGAAACAATGTGTTCCCAGAAGTACCTGTCCACATAGGGTCCAGCATATCTCTTGATGATTTCTTCCTCAAAGAAATCCCGAGCCATAATACCTGAAAAAGGAGGGAAGAGTGAATTATTGTGGAACACATACTGTAACAGTCCATGAGGTGTAGGCTACAATATATCATGTACCTTTTGCTTTGTAAATAGCCAAACTTACCATCAAAAATCAAATTTGAGCCTGGTCCCTGGCGAAAAATTGCCCCCAACACATGGAGTTTGAGTGGATGCTTGGGACTCGGTTTGCTTGATCGTCTTCCTTTTTTGTAGCAATTTTGAGCAAATTTGTCCACTGTTGTTTTGTATGTCAGGATTACATTATTGAATGCAGGACAGAGTTATAAGTTTGTCAGACGAATCATTGGGTCGAAACTACAAAACAGCAAAAACAAGTAAACATACATGGTAATTGTTCTGATCATTTAAAAAAAATGTATCAATATAAATATATATATATTAATATATATATATATATACAGTTGAAGTCGAAGGTTTACATACACTTAGGTTGGAGTCATTAAAACTTGAAAGCATAAAGAGCATAAAAGCATATAGATTAAAAGCATATACGGTACAGTACTGTGTTTCTTCATCAGAATCTTTATGCTTTCATTAATAAAATAATGATAAATATACACTTTAAAAATGCTGATGTTTATTTAGTTATGGGTCCATAATGAATTACTTGTTCAAATATGTCATGATATTCTTGAGCTATGTCTTGACTGAATATAAGCAAGTGATGTCTGCTTTTTTGCCTTATTCTCGCTCACTCAAGGTTAAATGAAAACGAAATCTCCAAAATATTGTTACTTTTTAAACAAAGTGCTTACTTTTATTAATTCATTTAGAATTATATAAAAGCCCCTTCGGATCTGTGAGGACATCTAAATGGAAAATGCCCTTTATATTATATATTAATTTAGAGTCCTCAAATCCTCTAAATGTAATTATTGTCAGAGAGCCACGTCCACGAAAAAATATTTTTCGATATACTGTAGGCCTACCATAGTCGAAATGAGTCTCACTAGTGTTGAGTAATGTCTAATGAAGGCAAACAATTTAGAATCCTCCAATCCTGTAGCCTACTCCTGACGTCATGTTGTACTGGCTTTATTTACAAATGAGTGAGGAATGTCTCACCCCATGTTCAAGAATTGCCTTATTCTCGCTCACTCTAGGTTAAATGAAAACAAAATCTCCAAAATATTGTTATTTTTTAAACAACTGTAGCAGGTGTAGTCCATCATGCAAATGTTTCCTATTAACATGACGATGTACTTTTTATAACCATTCTACTGCTGTGAAAATCCCCCAACTTACAATGTATGATGCTTAAATACTATCTTTATGCTGTCTTTATGCTTTTGTTAATAAAATAAAATAATGAGAAATAAGACATTCAAAGGCAGATGTTACCAAAAAATACATTTTTGTCGCACTTCCACCCAGCTTCACGACCACAGGTAAAACCTTAACAATGTCTGGCATTGTTGTATCGTCAATTTCTAGCCGAAACATCTTGATGGCCTTGACCAGTTCATCTTTGCTTGTCGGCTTGGCAGAGTTACGGATTAATGTTTTCAGTTGATGCCAAACAAGTTCGATCGGGTTTAAATCAGGAGACCTGCATGTAGAGACAAACAAAAATATTTTTAGATATACAGTAGGCCTACCGAAAGTGTTGTAGGTCTTTTATTGATTTATTTTTATTTAACCTTTATTTTACTACAAAAAGGTTTACTGACCCAGTTTCTGCCCTCATTTGCAATGCAAACCCGGGCGGCATTGTGTTTTGGGTCAATGTCTGCATTTGGAGAAGAAAAAATACATTTAGACTGACAGCCAAAATTGGGTACAATAATAGAAATAAACTTGTAAATATGTCTAAATGTAACAAAATATTGCTATAATCCTACCTTGAAAGAAACAATGTGTTCCCAGAAGTACCTGTCCACATAGGGTCCAGCATATCTCTTGATGATTTCTTCCTCAAAGAAATCCCGAGCCATAATACCTGAAAAAGGAGGGAAGAGTGAATTATTGTGGAACACATACTGTAACAGTCCATGAGGTGTAGGCTACAATATATCATGTACCTTTTGCTTTGTAAATAGCCAAACTTACCATCAAAAATCAAATTTGAGCCTGGTCCCTGGCGAAAAATTGCCCCCAACACATGGAGTTTGAGTGGATGCTTGGGACTCGGTTTGCTTGATCGTCTTCCTTTTTTGTAGCAATTTTGAGCAAATTTGTCCACTGTTGTTTTGTATGTCAGGATTACATTATTGAATGCAGGACAGAGTTATAAGTTTGTCAGACGAATCATTGGGTCGAAACTACAAAACAGCAAAAACAAGTAAACATACATGGTAATTGTTCTGATCATTTAAAAAAAAATGTATCAATATAAATATATATATATTAATATATATATATATATACAGTTGAAGTCGAAGGTTTACATACACTTAGGTTGGAGTCATTAAAACTTGAAAGCATAAAGAGCATAAAAGCATATAGATTAAAAGCATATACGGTACAGTACTGTGTTTCTTCATCAGAATCTTTATGCTTTCATTAATAAAATAATGATAAATATACACTTTAAAAATGCTGATGTTTATTTAGTTATGGGTCCATAATGAATTACTTGTTCAAATATGTCATGATATTCTTGAGCTATGTCTTGACTGAATATAAGCAAGTGATGTCTGCTTTTTTGCCTTATTCTCGCTCACTCAAGGTTAAATGAAAACGAAATCTCCAAAATATTGTTACTTTTTAAACAAAGTGCTTACTTTTATTAATTCATTTAGAATTATATAAAAGCCCCTTCGGATCTGTGAGGACATCTAAATGGAAAATGCCCTTTATATTATATATTAATTTAGAGTCCTCAAATCCTCTAAATGTAATTATTGTCAGAGAGCCACGTCCACGAAAAAATATTTTTCGATATACTGTAGGCCTACCATAGTCGAAATGAGTCTCACTAGTGTTGAGTAATGTCTAATGAAGGCAAACAATTTAGAATCCTCCAATCCTGTAGCCTACTCCTGACGTCATGTTGTACTGGCTTTATTTACAAATGAGTGAGGAATGTCTCACCCCATGTTCAAGAATTGCCTTATTCTCGCTCACTCTAGGTTAAATGAAAACAAAATCTCCAAAATATTGTTATTTTTTAAACAACTGTAGCAGGTGTAGTCCATCATGCAAATGTTTCCTATTAACATGACGATGTACTTTTTATAACCATTCTACTGCTGTGAAAATCCCCCAACTTACAATGTATGATGCTTAAATACTATCTTTATGCTGTCTTTATGCTTTTGTTAATAAAATAAAATAATGAGAAATAAGACATTCAAAGGCAGATGTTACCAAAAAATACATTTTTGTCGCACTTCCACCCAGCTTCACGACCACAGGTAAAACCTTAACAATGTCTGGCATTGTTGTATCGTCAATTTCTAGCCGAAACATCTTGATGGCCTTGACCAGTTCATCTTTGCTTGTCGGCTTGGCAGAGTTACGGATTAATGTTTTCAGTTGATGCCAAACAAGTTCGATCGGGTTTAAATCAGGAGACCTGCATGTAGAGACAAACAAAAATATTTTTAGATATACAGTAGGCCTACCGAAAGTGTTGTAGGTCTTTTATTGATTTATTTTTATTTAACCTTTATTTTACTACAAAAAGGTTTACTGACCCAGTTTCTGCCCTCATTTGCAATGCAAACCCGGGCGGCATTGTGTTTTGGGTCAATGTCTGCATTTGGAGAAGAAAAAATACATTTAGACTGACAGCCAAAATTGGGTACAATAATAGAAATAAACTTGTAAATATGTCTAAATGTAACAAAATATTGCTATAATCCTACCTTGAAAGAAACAATGTGTTCCCAGAAGTACCTGTCCACATAGGGTCCAGCATATCTCTTGATGATTTCTTCCTCAAAGAAATCCCGAGCCATAATACCTGAAAAAGGAGGGAAGAGTGAATTATTGTGGAACACATACTGTAACAGTCCATGAGGTGTAGGCTACAATATATCATGTACCTTTTGCTTTGTAAATAGCCAAACTTACCATCAAAAATCAAATTTGAGCCTGGTCCCTGGCGAAAAATTGCCCCCAACACATGGAGTTTGAGTGGATGCTTGGGACTCGGTTTGCTTGATCGTCTTCCTTTTTTGTAGCAATTTTGAGCAAATTTGTCCACTGTTGTTTTGTATGTCAGGATTACATTATTGAATGCAGGACAGAGTTATAAGTTTGTCAGACGAATCATTGGGTCGAAACTACAAAACAGCAAAAACAAGTAAACATACATGGTAATTGTTCTGATCATTTAAAAAAATGTATCAATATAAATATATATATATTAATATATATATATATATACAGTTGAAGTCGAAGGTTTACATACACTTAGGTTGGAGTCATTAAAACTTGAAAGCATAAAGAGCATAAAAGCATATAGATTAAAAGCATATACGGTACAGTACTGTGTTTCTTCATCAGAATCTTTATGCTTTCATTAATAAAATAATGATAAATATACACTTTAAAAATGCTGATGTTTATTTAGTTATGGGTCCATAATGAATTACTTGTTCAAATATGTCATGATATTCTTGAGCTATGTCTTGACTGAATATAAGCAAGTGATGTCTGCTTTTTTGCCTTATTCTCGCTCACTCAAGGTTAAATGAAAACGAAATCTCCAAAATATTGTTACTTTTTAAACAAAGTGCTTACTTTTATTAATTCATTTAGAATTATATAAAAGCCCCTTCGGATCTGTGAGGACATCTAAATGGAAAATGCCCTTTATATTATATATTAATTTAGAGTCCTCAAATCCTCTAAATGTAATTATTGTCAGAGAGCCACGTCCACGAAAAAATATTTTTCGATATACTGTAGGCCTACCATAGTCGAAATGAGTCTCACTAGTGTTGAGTAATGTCTAATGAAGGCAAACAATTTAGAATCCTCCAATCCTGTAGCCTACTCCTGACGTCATGTTGTACTGGCTTTATTTACAAATGAGTGAGGAATGTCTCACCCCATGTTCAAGAATTGCCTTATTCTCGCTCACTCTAGGTTAAATGAAAACAAAATCTCCAAAATATTGTTATTTTTTAAACAAAGTGATTATTATTACTAATTAATTTAGAATTATATAAAAGCCCCTTAGAAATTCTCAGATATCCTCACATATCCTCACGGAAAATGTCCCATAGATATTAATTTAGAGTCCTCCAGTCCTCTAAATGTAATTATTGGCAGAGTCACGTCATAAAAAAAGAAATAATCAATATACTGTAGGCCTACCATAGGCAAAATGAGTCTCACTAGTGTTGCGTAATGTCTAATGTTTAATTCTGTAGTATGAAAAATGAAATAACACATATGGAATGACATTGTACATTGTTATATTTTCCGTTCCATTCTAACAGAAACCCAGAGTGTTTTTTGTTTTTCATGGAAAAGAAACACCGTAATATTAATCAAATGAATTAAGCAAGTAGCAGTCAAAAGTTTGGACACACCTACTCATTCCAGGATGTTTCTTTGTTTTTACTATTTTCTACATTGTAGAATAATTGTGAAGACATCAAAACTATGAAATTACACACATGGAATCATGTAGTAACCAAAAAAGTGTTAAAAACAAATCAAAATATATTTTAGATTTTAGATTCTTCAAAGTAGCCAACCTTTGCCTTGATGACAGCTTTGCACACGCTTGGCATTCTCTCAACCTGCTTCACCTGGAATACTTTAATAAAAGTCTTGAAGTTCCCACATATGCTGAGCACTTGTTTGCTGCTTTTCCTGGTCCAACTCATCCCAAATAATCTCAATTGGGTTGAGGTCAGGTGATTGTGGAGGCCAGGTCATCTGTTGCAGCACTTCACAACTCTCCTTCTTGATCAAATAGCCCTTAAAAAGCCTGGAGGTGTGTTGGGTCATTGTCCTATTGACATACAAAGTGCAAACCAGATGGGATGGCATATCGCTGCAGAATGCTGTGGTAGCCATGCTGGTTAATTTTGCCTTGAATTAAAAACAATCGCCGACAGTGTTTTTTTTACCTTTATTTAACTAGGCAAGTCAGTTAAGAACAAATTCTTATTTATAATGACGGCCTAGGAACAGTGGGTTAACTGCCTGTTCAGGGGCAGAACGACAGATTTGTACCTTGTCAGCTCGGGGGTTTGAACTTGCAACCTTCCGGTCACTAGTCCAATGCTCTAACCACTAGGCTACCCAGCAAAGCACACCAACATCATCCCACCTCCTCTTCCATGCTTCACAGTGGGAACTACACGTGGAGATCATCCGTTCACGTACTCTGTGTCTCAAAGAGACCGAAAATCTAAAATTTGGACTCATCAGACTAAAAGATAGATTTACACCAGTCTCCATTATTTCATAGTTCTGATGTCTTCACTATTATTCTACAATGAAGAAAATTGTAAAAATAAAGAAAAACCCTGGAATGAGTAGTTCAAGGCTCTACAGTTGCTATAGTCTCTACAGTATCTACAGTCCCGAGCATCTATAGTCCCTACAGCATCTATAGTCCATTAGCATGTAGTCTCAATAGTTTATATAGTCATAAATGCAATCGTCACTATATGTTCTATAGTCTTGCTACCTCCCATACATATAGAATAACACTTTGTGCTATTATTTCAGATTAGTGGTGCCCTCCATTTTTATGTTCAGCTTTATAGGTTTTATTATTGCTATTGTTATTATTATTATGTGGAAACAGAGACTAGGGGCAAAAGTGAGAGCTTTTTACCTTCATGTAGGTTTTGGTTTTGCTAGGGTGCAAGCCTCTGCCTTTGGAATCAAAGGTTGCAAGTTTGTATCCAGCGATCCAGCATTTATTTTTTATATATATTTTTAAGCATCCCAAACCTTAACCCTTACCTTAACCATTCGGAGTTAATGACTAACCTACAAATTTCGAGTTCATGCCTACACTTAACCATAAAGACTTTGAAATTTGATGTTTGAGAAACATGGATGAGCATCTAATTCTGACGTGAGACTGTGAGAGCTAGTAGTGGATGTTGATAGACAGACTGGTGTTATCATTATATTATTCTCTCCTATTACTCTCCAAATCTCCTCCAAAAACAGGCTATGGTCCTCTGTCTATGTGTCAGTCTGTCTGTCTGTCTCCATGTGTCCTTTGTGTCACAAACATCCCACATGATGATTGACAGCTATTATTCTTTCCTTGCTCTCCACCTCTCCTCCACTAACTGGCTGAGTTCTTTTGCTCAATGCTCTGTCTCTGCACAGTCAGTATGAAACCATAGTTACCATATTAGTCATATATATAGAAGGAATATTTCTCTAAGACTCTCTAAGAGTTTGTGAGTTTCTTTATTGATTGATTTCAGCAAAGTTTGAATAGTCTTGATCCAATGAGTTAATGTGCGCAGTGTCTGTGTACTTTTACTTCTGCACCTTGGTTGGACTTGTTCTCTGTGTGTGTGTCTGTGTGTGCTTGCATGCGTGCGTGTTTGTCCTAATACAGTAGCTATGTTGGTCTATTACTTCAAACAATGTGTATGCAGGTTGCACAGGATTCACAACTTCTCAAACAGCCTGATTCATATTCTTAGAGGAGATACTCCCACAATAATGTGATTTGTACCGCAAACAAGTTAATAAAGTATTGGATTCTTCACACACCACACTAATCCAATTCCATCCTATTCCACTACTTTTATTTATTTATATGAAAAAAAGTTTTGCTTTTATACTTACAAGACCATCATGCTTGATTGAGCAATCTGTTTTGTCTTTGTCATGCCCTGACCATAGAGAGCTGTTTATTCTCTGTTGGTTGGGGCGTGATAGTGACTAGTGTGGGTCATCTAGGTGATTAATGGTTTAAGTTGGCCTGGTATGATTCCCAATCAGAGACAGCTGTTTATCATTGTCTCTGATTGGGGATCATATTTAGGCAGCCATTTTCCTCATTGTGCTTTGTTGGATCTTGTCTACAGATTTTATTGATTTTATAGATGTTTTATTTTATTGATTTTATTGATTCTTTTTACCAAAAAAGCACACCATACAATAATCTGAGTACAGCGCTCAGACAACAAAACAAGACATACAGATATCCACCATGTTGTGGAGTCGACAGAAGTCAGAAAGAGCATTATAAATATTCACTTACCTTTTATGATCTTCATCAGAATGCACTCCCAGGAATCACAATTCCACAATAAATGTTTGATTTGTTTGATAAAGTCGATCATTTATGTCCAAATACCTATTTTTGTTCACGCATTTAGCCCAGTAATCCAAATTCATGTCGTGTGATCACTAGGAGCAGACGAAAAGTCAAAAAGTTCCATTTCAGTTCGTAGAAACATTTCAAACTCATGACGCGCGTGCAAGTCCAGGGGGATGTTCAGACAAAAAGTCATATTACAGTTCGTAGAAACATATCAAACGAAGTATAGCATCAATCTTTAGGATGTTTTTAACATAAATCTTCCATAATGTTCCAACCAGAGAATTCCTTTGTCTGTAGAAATGCAATGGAACGCAAGCTAACTCTCACGTGAGTGCGCGTGATCAGCTCGTGGCATTCTGCCAGACCCACGACTCAATCAGCTCTCATTCCCCCTCCTTCACAGTTGAAGCCTCAAACAAGGTTCTAAGGACTGTGGTAGCCTTAGGAAGTGCAATATAACCCCATAGACACTGTATTTTCGAAAGGCAATGACTTGAAAAACTACAAACCTTAGATTTCCCACTTCTTGGCCATATTTTTTCTCAGGTTTTTGCCTGCCATATGAGTTATGTTATACTCACAGACATCATTTAATAACAGAACTGATATTGCAGGCGAAACCCTGAGGAAAATTCAATCAGGAAGTGCCTCATTTTGAAACACTTCTATTCCTTTGCATGCCTATCCTCCATTTAAAGGGATATCAACCAGATTCCTTTTTCTACGTCTTCCCTCAGGTGTCTACAGCCTTTAGACGTAGTTTCACGCCTTTGTGTTGAAGAATTAGCGTAAACGAGCACATTGCTGATGGCTCTGAGTGATTCTTGCGTAAAAGAGAGAGGTAGCCATTTTCCTCCAGGTCCTACTGAAGAGCCAACTGTCCCGGTTGATATATTATCAAATAGATATTTGAAAAACACCTTGAGGATTGATTATAAAAAACGTTTGCCATGTTTCTGTCAATATTATGGATATAATTTGGAATTTGTTTCGCTGTTGTCGTGACCGCTATTTCTGGTGGATTTCTAAACATAATGTGACAACCAAACGGAGGTATTTTGGGTATAAAAATAATCTTTATGGAACACAAGGAACATTTGCTGTCAGTGAAAACATCCGAAGATCATCAAAGGTAAACTGTTTATTTGATTGCTTTTCTGATTTTCGTGACCAAGCTTCCTGCTGCTAGCTGGACATAATGCTATGCTAGGCTATCGATAAACTTACAAAAACAATTGTATTGCTATCACCTTAAAGCATAATTTCAAAATCTGAGACGACAGTATGATTAACAAAAGGCTAAGCTGTGTTTCGCTATATTTCACTTGTGATTTCATGAATATCAATATTTTCTAGTAAGATTATTTGACCGTTGCGCTATGCTAATTAGTGTAGTTGCTGACAATTCTCCCGGATCCAGGATAGGTAGTTCCAAGTTTATGAAACATAAGAATGAGTGTGAGTTTTTGTAACAACTTGGCTCGTGGGAAGTGACAAAGAGCTCTTATAGGACCAGTGCACAAATAATAATATAATAATAATCAAAAATGTTGCTCTTTATTTATCCTTCTCACATATAAACCTTATTTGTTCATCAAACATTGTGAATAACTGTTACATCTGCTCCTGCCACACCCTCTACTGTTCATACTGTGTCTCCTTGACCTGCCGCCACTACGCCAGTGCTCGCTCTCCCTCTGTGTGTGTGTGTGTGTGTGTGTGTGTGTGTGTGTGTGTGGCCAGAGACAGGTGTGCAGGAGTCAGAGCAGATCCCCACCAGCTTCAACCTATTCCATAATCAAGACCTCTACATATACTAAGTCCTGCCAGATAATAATCTCTGCTCAGTCAGTCTACGTTTCAAGCCATTTGTTGCGATTTAGATCCTGTTATCCTGTTGTACCTGTTTCCTTGACTGACACAGTTTTCCTCACTGTTACAGTTCTGCCCACTCTGGCCCCTGCCTCCAGTCCCACGTCTCCTCATCCAACTACTCCGCCCTGGATTCCCCACTCTACAACTCCCTTAGATTCCCTTCCAGACCTGCTTACCCTTTCCCAACCCCTCTCGATCCAGCCTCAGCCTCCGCACCTGGTTTCCTGCAACCCGGCTAAGCTTCCGCGGGCCTGCACTCCATCTTCCCCGTGTTTCAATAAATACCTTGGTTACATCATCTCAGTCATACTTGTTGTCCAGAACCTATTCAATGATGTGCTATGGGACGTGATTGGACACTTTGTTTTTGTCTTTAGATTACATCCTTATTTTTTTCCAAGGACCCTGAGGCTCACAAGCAACACATTCGCTAAGTTCTTCAACTGCTGTTGGAGAATTAGCTTGTTATTAAAGCTTAAAAATGTGAGTTCCATGCTGCCTCAGTGTCTTCCTGGGTTATATTATTGCACAGGGACAGTTACAGTTGAAGTCAGAAGTTTACATGCACCTAACCCAAATAAATTTAAACTCAGCTTTTCACAATTCCTGACATTTAATCCGATAAAAAAAAATCCCTGTCTTTGGTCAGTTAGGATCACCACTTGATTTTAAGAATGTGAAATGTTAGAATAGTGGTAGAGAGAATGATTAATTTCAGATTTTATTTCTTTCATCACATTCCCAGTGGGTCAGAAGTTTACATCCACTCAATTAGTATTTGGTAGCATTGCCTTTAAATTGTTTCACTTTGGTCAAACATTTCGGGAAGCCTTCCACAAGGTTCCCACAATACGTTGGGTGAATTTTGACCCATTCCTCCTGACAGAGCTGGTGTAACTGAGTCAGGTTTGTAGGCCTCTTTGCTCACGCATGCTTTATCAGTTCTGTTCACACATTTTCTATAGGACTGAGGTCAGGGCTTTGTGATGGCCACTCCAATACCTTGACTTTGTTGTCCTTAAGCCATTTTGCCACAATTTTGGAAGTGTGCTTGGGGTCTTTGTCTATTTGGAGGACCCATTTGCGACCAAGATTTAACTTCCTGACTGATGTCTTGAGATGTTGCTTCAATATATCCACATCATTTTCCTACCGCATGATTCCATCTATTTTGTGAAGTGCACCAGTCCCTCCTGCAGCAAAACACAACATGAAGTTGCCCCCCCCCCGTGCTTCACGGTTGGGATGGTGTTCTTAAGCTTGCAAGCCTCCCCCTTTTTCCTCCAAACATAATGATGGTCATTATGGCCAAACAGTTCTATTCTTGTTTCATCAGACCAGAGGACATTTCTCCAAAAAGTACGATCTTTGTCCCCATGTGCAGTTGTAGTTTGGCTTTTTTATGGCGGTGTGGAACAGTGGCTTCTTCCTTGCTGAGCGGCCTTTCAGGTTATGCCTTGTAAAACTGACCATCCTACCGATCCTCGACTTCGGCAATGTAATTTACAAAATAGCCTCCAATACCCTACTCAATAAATTGGATGCAGTCTATCACAGTGCCATCCGTTTTGTCACCAAAGCCCCATATACTACCCACCACTGCGACCTGTACGCTCTCGTTGGCTGGCCCTCGCTTCATACTCGTCAGCAAACCCAGTGGCTTCATACTCGTCAGCAAACCCAGTGGCTCCAGGTCATCTACAAGACCCTGCTAGATAAAGTCCCCCCTTATCTCAGCTCGCTGGTCACCATTGCAGCACCCACATGTGGCACGCGCTCCAGCAGGTATATCTCTCTGGACCCCCCTAAAACCAATTCTTCATTTGGCCGCCTCTCCTTCTAGTTCTCTGCTGCCAATGAATGGAACGGACTACAAAAATCTCTGAAACTGGAAACACTTATCTCCTGCACTAGCTTTAAGCACCATCTGTCAGAGCAGCTCACAGATTACTGTACATGTACATAGCCCATCTATAATTTAGCTTACCTAACCTCACTTGCTCACATTGTATATATACTTATTTTTCTACTGTATTATTGACTGTATGTTTGTTTTACTCCATGTGTAACTCTGTGTTGTTGCATGTGTCGAACTGCTTTGCTTTATATTGGCCATGTCGCAATTGTAAATGAGAACTTGTTCTCAACTTGCCTACCTGGTTAAATAAAGGTTAAATTAAAAAAATGAATAAAAAATACGCACCACTCACCTGCTAAAGCAAGTAAAGCAAAATTATGGCCGATATGCAATGACAAAGTTTTGGAATTTACATTTCCTATCGTTGAGGAGTGCCAACCTCTCAGGGAGTGTGAGTCGTCACAGCAGTCCAGCGCCCGTCTATCCGTGACCACGGAAACCCCCATAATGTTATCATAACAACCCAGCTGCTAGCTTCATAACCATGACCATAACTATGACACACACAAGTGGAGAAGGGTACACCCCACTTATTAACCACCCCTAGTCAATCCCCAACTATAGACCAATTTAGAGCACCCTCACCCTCTCTTTCAGAGACTCTCTCAGATCCGATTCGCTCTCGTTCTCTATCTCTCTTTCTCACTCCTTCTCTCTCTGGATATAAGGCTCTGAAAATGAAAAATACTCTAAATGTGTTTTATTGACTTATTCTCTCTCTCTCCACCATCACCTACCACCCCTTTCTCTCTCTCTCTTTCTCTGGATATGGAGTATAAGGGCTCTCAATATCCCTCAATGTCAGCTTGATTCTGTAGCACTTCTGTAGCACCTCTCAGCGCAAATCAGTGGCATGCAGGGCCCTCCGCTCTAACCCTCTTCTGTGGTCAGTCTCGTGACCCAGTGTTTGGTCAAGGCCAGTCTTCGAGGCTTTAGGTTTAAAAATAGGAAAAGGGGGATAGAAAGAACGAAATAGAGCCTGTGATCCTTCCTTCTGATCTTTTAACAGGCCCGTAACCATGGAGATTAAGACGGTGAGCTCATCTGCCCTCTCTGCTAATCTGATTCATATTCAAAGGTTCTCCAGTTTTTATGCCAAACTCTAAGAATACATTTTCTGTGAAGCATTCTGAGAAAGTACACTACAACGTCAAATATGTCCACCTTCAGGTGGTTTATACGTAGATTAAGAGATAAAACTGAGATAAAAAAAGTTCTGTACATTGTATCGTATTCGAACCCATAGCTAAGCGTAAGCGCAGCAGGTGCGCACACACATGTACACCTCCATCTCACCTGTTTTTTCCAGGTGACTTCCTCAGCTGCTTGTGTGTCAGTATAAATCACCTTCTCCTCTGACTGGGTGGTCAAGCCACAACCCCCCAACTCGCTCTCTCTCCGGCAACATCCCAAATGACACCCTATTCTCTATATAGTGTGCTACTTTTGAATATAGCCCTATGGGAATAGGGATACATTTGAAACATTGAAACACAGACCCCAGCTTCATTAGCTCATTGGCTCATCTGGCAGCTGATCTGTCATCGCTAATTACCCTTCTTATTTGTTTATGATGTTTTGTTCTTCTTAAAGAAGGTTGTCCTAATTAAAAGTTTGACACCCTGGTGAATTTGATAGATGTTGTTTCTTGTCCTTGTAAATTCCTTGCTTCTCATTACGTTAAGGTTAAAGCCCCCAACTGCGTCCCAAATAGCACCCTTTTTCCTACATAGTGCAATATGAGCCATGATCAAAATTAGTGCTCTATATAGGGAATAAGGTGAAATTTGGGATGCAACCCCAATGAATGATAAGGACGTCCTTCTCTAGGATAAACTCTGCTACACGCTAATCAACAAAAATATTTAATTCAGTAATGGAGGCTACTGTGACTGAGCCTGTATATCCTATCACCCATTACAAATGTCATCTCATTCTCCCTCGCTTTCTTTCCCATGGATTATCCTCATTCTTCCTCTCATTAGCCCTGCGATAGACTAGCATCCTGGCTAGGGGGTGTACTTTTACATCAAGCTGCCTCATGCTGCAGAAACAGTAGAATAGTCGTTCTGGCTCTGACAAGACTACTTACTTTACTCTCTGTGGTAGGTTGTTCTCCTTCTGTATTTCCTTCCCGGTCTCCTGTGGTTTACTCCCTCATAGTATTGCAACAGTAAACCCAGTGCCTATACAGCAGCTCTCTGAAACTAGCTGACACTATAAGCCTCTTTACAAACCTCCACCTTGTCAATATGTTCCGAGAAGTGTTTTTCTGTCTCTTTTCTAAATAAATATCTCAAAATAGTATTTTTTCTTCTCTGACTCAAAGAACAAGTGAGGTATTGAATTCAGAACATAAATCTGAATTCAGAAAATAAGAAAAAATATTTGGTTGATTTGAAGTAGGTGAGAAATTTGTGCTCTGTGTATCAAAGAGACCAATTGAGAAACTAAAAAGCTTGACACTAAGCTCAGAGTCCTGGGTCTGGACACCACCCTCTGCAACTGGATCCTGGACTTCCTCTACACACCACCCCCAGGCAGTCCCCCCCCCGCTGTACTCCTTGTTCACCCATGACTGCGTGGTTTTGCACTGCACCAACTCCATCATCAAGTTTACTGACGACACCACAGTTGTAGGCCTGATAACCAACACCATGAGTCAGCCTACAGGGAAGAGGTCAGTGAACTGGCATTGCTTTGTTATGACAACATCCTTCCCCTAAATGTCAGCAAAACAAATACGCTTGTTATTGACCTCAGGAAGCAGAGGAGTGAGCATGCCCCCCATCCACATCAACGAGACTTCAGTAGAGTTTTAAGTTCCTCTGCATCCACATGATCATGGACCAACACCACCACCACTCTTGTCAAGAGGGCGCAACAGCGACTCTACTTCCTAAGGCGGCTGAAGAAATCTTCTCCGAATACCTATGCTGCACCATTGAGAGTGTTCTGGCCGTTTGCATCAAAGCCTGTTATGAGAATTGCTCCATCCATGACCGCAAGGCCCTCCAGCGGGTGGTGAAGATGGCCCAGTACATCCCTGGGTCCATGCTCCCACACATCCAGGACCTCTACTCGAAACGGTGCCGGAGGAAGGCATGTAGCATCATCAAGTGCATACACACCCCAGACATGAGTTGTTCTCTCCCTTATCATCACGCAGACAGTATTAGAGTATGATACCAACAAGGCCCAGAGACAGTTTCTATCTACAAGCCATCAGACTGCAGAACACCTGAATGGGAATGACCACCTGCTCAGATTCTTCACACCTTAGCACACATGGGCCTTTCTATAAATTAAGAGGCCATTCTGTGACATCAGGGTCAACATTTCTAAATGGTTTGATATAAATGTAAATGTGATTTTCTTGCAGTTGCACGTGTGTAGTTAGAGGAATAATGGTCTAGATAGGCACAATGAGACCATAGCTCCAAGCAACAACAAAATATCTACATGTCATTCAAAATGTCACATTGTATTACTGTATATTATATTATATTGCATGCCGGGTAGCAATGTCTATTTGTGCTTTAGTCAACTTCTCTATCATTTATAGCCATGCTAAATATTCCAGAAGAATTACAAATATAAAGAACAGCATTTATATTTTTAAAGTTGATATAATTATTAATGAAATATTATAATACAATGGGTTCTGTCAACAAAATCATTGACAATAATAATAACCAATAATGAAATCATTATAATCAGTAAACTCTTCAAGCAGCTTGTGTGTGTGTGTGTGTGTGTGTGTGTATGTGTGTGTATATGTGTGTGTGTGTGTGTGTGTGTGTGAACTAGAAATCACATTCTTGCTTCCTCTGTCCCTGTTTCCTCCACTCCTTGCCTCACCTTGAAAGTGCATTAGAGCCCGAGGGTAGGAACCTTCCCTCCTCTCCCCCAATGTGCTTTGAGAGGGAGGTGAGGAATGGAGGACACAAGGGGAGAACCTCAATTGCATTTCCTTCATTCCTTACATCCTCTCTCCTCACTGCTTTCTCTAAACCCATTCGATAAGGTGAGAGGGGAGGGACCTCTGACCTTCTCATCTAATGCGTTTGAGAAGGAGGCGAGTAGAGAGGATGCAACGAATCAAGGACATGCAATTGAGATTCTCCCAAGGAAAGAGGAAGCAAGTATTTGGCAGCTATAAAACAATTGATGGTGCCAAACTGACGGACTGAGCTACCATAATACCCATGGCCTGTCCAGAAACAACCCTTAGCCCCTACCGCCCAGAGTCTAAACTATTGTGGAAATCTGAATGGGATTTATGGGTGTTGACATGATGAGAGGTCCACCTTACTCTCTGATAGACTTGGTGGAATTTTGCCAGTATTGCTTACACCTGTCCAATTCTCTCAGATCTCCTCGAGTGTCAAGGGATAGGGGCTAGCAGTTGTTTTTGGACAGGACCCCACAACCCTTTGGGTGTGTGTTGGACCTAAAGTGGTTCCTAAAAGTTGCGAGCTTACACTGTGGGACATAGAGGTACCCAGCGTCGTGGCTTCATTGCTCCAGACCACCATAAGGCGGAGTTAGAGCACTCATTATGCATTTGGGTCCCAAGGTTTTATAATGACCAATCATATTGAGTGGATCCAATGACAAATTTGAGGCATCCGTCTCTGGTGACTTTCTTCAGCAAAGATGGCTGACAAAACATTACGGTGGAAGCAAATGTAAGTAATTATGTCATAACGAGTCAAGCAAAACATGTACAATTGAGAGGAATATGTTAGTTAATGTAAAGACAAACGATTGTGCATATTTTTTGTCATAAAGGTAATTTACGAAAGTAACTATTTAGCAAGTTAGCTAACTAGCTAACATTAGTCAGCTAGGTAGCGTTGTGCCATGAGTATGAAATTGTAATTTGTGTTGGCAAATTTCTTGGCAATTTCCCACATGTAATAGCCTTCATTTCTCAGAACAAGAATAGACTGATGAGTTTCAGAAGGAATATCTTTGTTTCTGGCCATTGAGCCTGGAATTGAACCCACAAATGCTGATGCTCTCAATACTCAACTAATCTAAAGAAGGCTTCTTTAATTAGAACAACAGTTCACAGCTCTGCTAACATAATTGCAAAAGGGTTTTCTAATGATCAATTAGCTTTTTAAAATGATAAACTTGGAATAGCTACACAATTTTCCATTGGAACACATGAGTGATGGTTGCTGATAATGGGCCTCTGTAGGCTTATGTAGATATTTCATTAAAAAAATCTGCCGTTTCCAGCTACAATAGTCATTTACAACATTAACAATGTCTACACTGTATTTATGATCAATTTGATGTTATTTTAATGGACAAAAAAATGTGCTTTTCTTTCAAAAACAAGGACATTTCTAAGTGACCCCAAACTTTTGAACGGTAGTGTATGTAATATAGTAGAATGTTATGAACCAACACGGATTCGTAGGAGCTAACTACTAGCTATATAGAAGTTTTGCTTACCTGAGATGCCATCATCACACAGTCCTTCGTAAGTGTCCGCTATGACTTCCTTTGTGTCGTAAAGATTGGCTACAACCAATACTGTTCAGCCGAACTGACACTCAAAACGGCCAAAATGGAGGGTGGTTGATAACAAAATTAAATTGGAGTTTTCAAAACCATTTTTTGTTCTGGAAAAAAATGTGGGAATAAAATGCATAAAGTTTTGCGCTCTATTAAAAACACCTTTGGTTTCAGAACAATAAATAAGTTTTGCTCTCTATAAAAAGACACAAATGTACCTCCATAGCATCTAACAATATGCCTGTGAATAACCAGACCTTCACAAAAACATGCTATGCAGAATTCTTGATGCACAACCGAAGGTGATGCCATATCCTGCCAGCACGCCCACAAGTGAGCCACTCAGGCGCAGAATGACGCGTGGAAGAGGGCGAGGAACAAGATGGGAGTAACAACAATTTGTTGCAAGTTGGGGAGGGGGGGCTAATAGGTGAATAGTGTAATAGCCGGGCTAGGTGTGAAAACTCCCCCTCCTATCACAGACCAGATTAGCCCTAACGACCAAGTGGGAGTTAGAGAATTGATTATGCTTTTGAGTCCCAATGCACTACTGTGTCTCTAAATGATCAGGAATGGGCAATATAAACCAAATAGTAAACTGATAATTGTGCAAGACTTCAAATGAAACAAACAGGGAGCAGATTTCAAACCCTCAAACTTCTTGCCTGAAGTCGATAGAGTGTGTGCTCGAGGTAGCTTGATACTCAGTTTAATAAAGTAATGCCTTTTCAAATAAGTTACCTTACACATTACGCTGTCCTTATGAACTACCTAGCATATCACTAAAGCAGTATGTACCAGTATGTTAGATAGCTAGCTAACATTAATAGTTATACATCAAACTTGCCAGTATATTAACTATAGGCTATCTAACTACGCAACATTTATTGACTGTCACGCCCTGGTCGAGGTATTTTGTGTTTTCTTCATTTATTTGGTCAGGCCAGGGTGTGGCATGGGGTTTTAGTATGTGGTGTGTTGGTATTGGGTTTGTAGCTTAGTGGGGTGTTCTAGTTAAGTCTATGGCTGTCTGAAGTGGTTCTCAATCAGAGGCACGTGTTTATCGTTGCCTCTGATTGGGAACCATATTTAGGCGGCCATATTCTTTGTGTGTTTCGTGGGTGATTTTCCTTAGTGTCCTTGTTCCTGTCTCTGTGTTAGTTTACACTAGTATAGGCTGTTTCGGTTTTCATTACGTTCTTTGTTTTGTAGTATTTGTATTGATTCGTGTTTACGTTTGTTCATTAAACATGGATCGCAATCTACACGCTGCATTTTGGTCCGACTCTCCTTCACCGCATGAAAACCGTTACAGAATCACCCACCCTAAACGGACCAAGCAGCGTGTCAACTGGCAGGAGCCACAGGAGAAACAGCAAAGGCAGCAGCAGGAGCAGCGTAAAAAGGACTTTTGGACTTGGGAGGAAATCCTCGACGGGAGAGGACCCTGGGCTAAACCAGGGGAGTGTAGCCGCCCCAAGAAGCAACAAAAGGAGGTATCGACATGGGAGGAGGAATTATTCGGAGAAGGACCTTGGGATCAGCCTGGAGAATATCGCTGCCCCAAAGAAGAACTAGAGGTGGCGAGAGCTGAGAGGCGCAGGTATGAGGAGGCAGCGCTGCGACGCGGTTGGAAGCCCGGGAGTCAGCCACAAAAATTTCTTGGGGGGGGACTCACAGGGAGTATGGCGACGCTAGGTAGGAGACCTGCGCCAACTTCCTGTGGTTACCGGGGGGATAGAAAGACCGGGCAGGCACCGTGTTATGCTGTGGTGCGCACAGTGTCTCCAGTGCGGGTGCATAGCCCGGTGCATTCTATTCCAGCTCCGCGTATTGGCCGGGCTAGATTGAGCGTCGAGCCAAATGCCATGAAGCCGGCTCTACGCATCTGGCCCCCAGTGCGTCTCCTTGGGCCGGCTTACATGGCACCAGCCTTACGCTCGGTGTCCCCGGTAACCGAGAGTATTCCACCAGGTAAGGTTGGGCAGGCACGGTGCTCAAGAGCTCCAGTGCGCCTGCACGGTCCGGTCTACTAATTACCACCTCCACACCCCAGCCCTCTGGTGGCAGCTCCCCGCACCAGACTTCCTGTGCGTGTCCTCGGCCCAGTACCACCAGTGCCAGCACCACGCATCAGACCTACTGTGCGCCTCGCCTGTTCAGCGCAGCCAGAGCCTTCCTCCTCTCCTGCACTGCTGGAGTCTCCCGCCTGTTCAGCGCAGCTAGAGCCTTCCTCCTCTCCTGCACTGCTGGAGTCTCCTGACGGTTTAGCGCAGCCCGAGCTGTCAGTCTGCATGGAGCAGCCGGAGCTGCCAGTCTGCAAGGAGCTGCTAGGAGCTGCCAGTCTGCAAGAAGCAGCCAGAGCCGCCAGTCAGCATGGAGCAACCAGAGCCGCCAGTCAGCATGGAGCAGCCAGAGCCGCCAGTCAGCGTGGAGCAGCCAGAGCCGCCAGTCAGCGTGGAGCAGCCAGAGCCGCCAGTCAGCGTGGAGCAGCCAGAGCCGCCAGTCAGCATGGAGCAGCCAGAGCCGCCAGTCAGCATGGAGCAGCCAGAGCCGCCAGTCAGCGTGGAGCAGCCAGAGCCGTCAGTCTGCCAGTATCCGCCAGTCAGCCAGACTCTTCCAGGTCTGCCAGTCAACCAGACTCTTCCAGATCCGCTAGTCAATCAGACACTTCCAGATCCGCCAGTCAACCAGACTCTTCCAGATCCGCCAGGAAGCCAGACTCTTCCAGATCCGCCAGTCAGCCAGACTCTTCCAGATCCGCCAGTCAGCCAGATTCTTCCAGATCTGCCAGTCAGCCAGACTCTTCCAGATCTGCTAGTCAACCAGACTCTTCCAGATCCGCCAGTCAACCAGACTCTTCCAGATCCGCCAGCCAGCCAGGATCTGCCGGAGCAAACTACCTGCCTGAGCTTCCTCTCAGTGCTGAGCTTCCCCTCAGTCCCGAGCTTCCCCTCAGTCCCGAGCTTCCCCTCAGTCCCGAGCTGCCCCTCAGTCCCGAGCTGCCCCTCTGTCCCGAGCTGCCCCTCAGTCCCGAGCTGCCCCTCTGTCCCGAGCTGCCTCGGTCCCGAGCTGCCCCTCAGTCCCGATCTGCTCCTCAGTCCAGTGGGGTTCTGGGTGAGGACTACTAGGCCATGGCCGGCAGTGAGGGTGGACTATCCAAGGACGCGAGGAGGAGGGACTAAGACGGTGATTGAGGGGGGTCCACATCCCGCGCCAGAGCCGCCACCATGGACAGGCGCCCACCCGGACCCTCCCTAATGTTTTGAGGTACGTCCGGGAGTCCGCACCTTGGGGGGGGGGGGTTCTGTCATGCCCTGGTCGATGTATTTTGTGTTTATCTTCATTTATTTGGTCAGGCCAGGGTGTGGCATGGGGTTTTTGTATGTGGTGTGTTGGTATTGGGTTTGTAGCTTAGTGGGGTGTTCTAGTTAAGTCTATGGCTGTCTGAAGTGGTTCTCAATCAGAGGCACGTGTTTATCGTTGCCTCTGATTGGGAACCATATTTAGGCGGCCATATTCTTTGTGTGTTTCGTGGGTGATTGTCCGTAGTGTCCTTGTTCCTGTCTCTGTGTTAGTTTACACTAGTATAGGCTGTTTCGGTTTTCATTACGTTCTTTGTTTTGTAGTATTTGTATTGATTCGTGTTTACGTTTGTTCATTAAACATGAATCGCAATCTGTCAGGACCCGGTTTCGAACCTGGGTCTCCGGAGTGAGAAACAGTCACTTAACCAACTGAGCCACGAATAGACAGCAGAACCCAGAAGATGAGGCAGACACAGCAGTATTTAAGACGGTGTATTTAATAAAGAAAAAATCCTAAAATACAAAAAATGGCAAATCCAAAAGGTGGTAGGAAAAACACAAAAAGACCTCAAAAGAAACTCACCAAAAATAAACAAAAACAAAAAACAGAATACCACAAGAACTTCACCCGGAATCGACAAGAGCACACAGAACACTAGGGCAGGGTGCTAACATACAAACACAGAGCACAGAACTGAGGGAAACAAAGGGTTTAAATACAATCAGGGGAAACGAGACACAGGTGCAAATAATAATGGGGATCAAGGGAAAAACATAGGGACAAAAAGCACAATGGGGACATCTACTGACCAAAACCCGGAACAACCCTGGCCAAATACTGACAGAATCCCCCCCCTAGGAACGGCTCCTGACGTTCCTACCAGCTCTCTCAGGGTGGAGGACCCTGAACTGACGAATGAGGTCAGGGTCCAGGATGTCTTTGGCAGGAACCCAGGAGCGCTCCTCAGGACCGTAGCCTTCCCAGTCCACCAGATACTGCCAGGACCGCTGCACCCGGCGGGAATCCAGTATCCGGTGGACGGTATAAGCCGGCTGGCCTCCAATGACACGAGGCGGAGGGGGAGGTCTGTCTGCCGGGACAAGGGGAGAAAAAACAACAGGTTTTAACAATGACACGTGAAATGTGGGATTAATCTTAAGGGATCTGGGTAAGTGTAGGCGATAAGAAACTGGGTTAACTCTCCTGGCAACCTTGAAGGGACCGATGTATTTTTGGGACAGCTTGCGAGACTCCACCCGTAGAGGTAAGTCTCTTGTGGAAAGCCAGACTCTCTGGCCGGGCGCAGGGTAGGCCCGGGACGGCGACGTCTGTTGGCTTGTTGTTGATACCTCTGTGAGGAACGCATCAGATTAAGACGGGTCTTCCTCCACATAAGCCGACAGCGTCTGACGAACCTCAAGGCTGAAGGCACTCTGACTTCTGCCTCCTGGTCCGGGAACAATGGAGGAGCATAGCCAAACTGACACTCGTGCGGGGACATACCAGTGGAGGAGGAGCGCAAGGTGTTGTGCGCGTATTCGGCCCAAACAATAAAGGATGACCATGTGGACGGGTTGTCACGAGTCATACATCGGAGGGTGGTTTCCAGCTCTTGATTCATCCTCTCTGTTTGGCCGTTGGACTCCGGATGGTACCCTGAAGATAGACTGGCAGAAGCCCCCATGAGTTGGCAGAAGGCCTTCCAAAACCTTGAGGCGAACTGGGGACCTCTGTCAGAAACCACATCTTGAGGAATGCCGAAGACTCGGAACACATGATTAATTACCAACTCAGCCGTTTCCTTGGCAGAAGGTAACTTAGTCAGAGGGACGAACCTGGCCGCCTTAGAAAACCTGTCGATTATGACTAGGATAGTAGTATTGCCATGGGATGGAGGAAGTCCAGTAATAAAGTCCAATGAGATATGGGACCAGGGTCTGTGGGGAACAGGTAAAGGGTGAAGGAGTCCTTGAGGGCGGAGGTGAGAAGATTTGCCCTGGCAGCACACGGGGCAGGCATTGACGAAAGTGGCAACGTCTTCTCTTATGGTAGGCCACCAGAACTTACGCTGGATGAACTCCAAGGTGCGACCTACGCCCGGATGACAGGTGAGGCGAGAGGAGTGCCCCCACAGAAGGACCTGAGTCCTCACTGCCTTGGGGACAAACAACCGATTGGCAGGACCTCCTTTAGGGTCCGGTTCGCTAGCTTGAGCACGTCTCACGGTATCCTCAACTTGCCACGAGATCGGAGCCACAATCTTAGCAGCAGGAAGGACAGGCATGTCCGTGTCATCTCGAATGGCAGGAGCGTAGACTCGGGACAGGGCATCCGGTTTGAGATTCTTCGACCCGGGCCGATAGGTGAGGATAAACTGGAATCGATTGAAGAAAAGAGACCATCTAGCTTGTCTAGAGTTCAATCGCTTCGCCTGCTGGATATACTCCAGATTTTTGTGGTCCGTAAGCACTTGAAACGGGTGAGAAGCCCCCTCGAGCCAGTGTCTCCATTCCTTCAATGCCATCTTAACCGCTAGGAGTTCACGATCCCCACATCGTAGTTCCTCTCAGTCGGGGTAAGCCGGTGTGAGAAGAAAGCGCACGGATGAAGCTTCTTGTCTTCACCCTCTGAGACAGGACAGCTCCAACACCAACCTCTGATGCGTCTACCTCCACCACAAATGGTTCATCCGTAGTCGGTAGTATCAGGATGGGAGCAGAGAGGACGCGCTGCTTGAGTCCTTGGAAGGCCGTCTCAGCTTCTCTTCCCCACAAAAACCTTGCATTGCCACCTTTGGTTAAAGCTGAGAGAGGAGCTGCCACCAAACTGAAGTTCTTGATGAACTTGCGGTAAAAGTTTGTGAAGCCCAGGAAACGCTGAACATCCTTAACGGATTTGGGGGTGGGCCAATCCGCTACCGCCCCTACCTTCCTAGGGTCCATTTGGACTCGACCGGGTTCCACTACAAATCCCAGGAATTGTACTCGGGATGAATGGAATTCACATTTTTCCGGCTTAACGTACAGATGGCTGTCCAGGAGGCATTTGAGTACTTGTCTGACATGCTTAGTGTGTTCTTGAAGGGAGCTCGAAAAGATGAGGATGTCATCCAAGTAAACGAACACAAATATGTTAAGCATATCCCTAAGCACATCGTTTATGAGCGCTTGGAACACCGCTGGGGCGTTGGTCAGGCCGAAGGGCATCACCAAGTATTCATAGTGACCAGTAGGCGTGTTGAAAGCGGTCTTCCACTCGTCACCAGGTCTGATCCGCACAAGATGGTATGCGTTCCGCAGGTCAAGCTTAGTGAAAACAACTGCTTCCTGGAGCAGCTCGAAGGCTGTGGCCATAAGGGGTAGCGGGTAACGGTTACGGACGGTTATGTCATTGAGTCCCCGGTAGTCGATGCAAGGACGTAATCCACCATCTTTCTTGGCCACAAAGAAAAACCCTGCTCCCGCCGGGGAGGTTGATGGACGCATGAGGCCTGCTTCCAGAGAGTCCTTGATGTAGGTATCCATAGCAGCTCGTTCGGGTGGAGATAGGGAAAAGATCCGACCCCTGGGGGGCAAGTGCCCGGAAACAGGTCGATGGGCAATCGTAAGATCTATGGGGTGGTAGCATGGTGGCCCTCTGTTTGCTAAACACCAGTTTGAGGTCATGGTAACACTCGGGAACTCGGGTCAGGTCGATGGATTCTAAAGACTCGGGAGTAGAACTCGGGAATTCTGGAAAATACAAGTAGCTTGGCACGTAGGACCCCACTGCTTGATAGTGCCCACAGACCAGTCGATGTGAGGGTTATGGCTGTGAAGCCAGGGGTATCCAAGGACGAGAGGGAACTCGGAACAGGAGATCAAATGAAAGTTCATCAATTCCTGGTGTTGTGAAACTGAAAGTCTCAAGGAGGTAGTGACATGAGTGACAAGTCCAGATCCCAAAGGGCTTCCATCCAATGTAGTAACCCTCATGGGGTCACTTAGAGGTTCAGAGGGAACGCCATTCTCCTTCGCCCAGACACCATCCATGAAGTTACCTGCGGCTCCAGAGTCTACCAAGGCTTGAAGGTGAAGCTTGTGGTTGTCCCAGGAGAGGGTGACTGGAATGAGCAGACGGGAGTTGGACGGATGGGAGGAGGTTATGTTTCCCGTTACAGTTCCCCCGGTCTGTACGGGACAGAGCGTTTCCCTGGAGCCCGGGACACGTGGAACGGAAATGGCCCGGTTTGCCGCAATATAGACAGCGTCGCTCCCTCATCCGGCGGTCTCTCTCAGCCTGGGAGATTCGTCCAATCTGCATGGGTTCCGGTGGAGCCAGCGATGATAAAGGTGGGGACTCGGAGCTGGGACTGATAGGGGCTAGAGGTCTACGGTTGAGTTCTCTCTCTCTCAGACGCTGGTCAATGCGTGAGGCCAACTTGATCAGGGACTCGAGATTGTCCGGTGGTTCCCGAGTGGCCAGTTCATCTTGGATAGTGTCGGAAAGGCCTTTCAGAAAGCACACCGTGAGCGCCTCGTTGTTCCAGCCACTCGCTGCTGCCACCGTGCGGAACTGGATGGCATAGTCCGTCACGCTGCGCCAACCTTGATGGAGAGTCAGGAGCTGTTTGGCTGAGTCAGAACCACTGCTTGGGCCTTGAAACACTCGTTTGAATTCCTCAGCAAAGGCAGAGTAGCTGGCACAGCAGGAACTATGGGCATCCCACACAGCAGTAGCCCAGGCCAGGGCTTTTTCCGACAGCAGGGTGATGATATATGCGATCTTAGACCGGTCGGTGGGAAACGACGAGGGTTGCAGCTCAAAGGAGAGAGAACATTGAGTGAGAAAGCCTTTACAAGCACTTGGATCACCTGAGAACCGTTGGGGAGGTGGAAGACGAGGTTCAGCCAGGGGGTTAACTGCCATGGGTACGTGAACCTGAGGTACTGGGACGGAAACTGTTGCCGGGGTAAGTCGATCAGATATTTGCTTAATGGAAGTCAGCATCTCCGACAGAAGATGAGAATGTCTAGCCATTAAGGCCTCTTGCTGAACCAGGGCGGCTTCGTGGCGTTGGACAGTCTCCTGGTGGTGGGACAGCGTGGCAAAAAGGTCCTGGGAACTGGCTGCCTCTGGGTTCATTTTTGGCTCTGTGTTTCTGTCAGGACCCGGTTTCGAACCTGGGTCTCCGGAGTGAGAAACAGTCACTTAACCAACTGAGCCACGAATAGACAGCAGAACCCAGAAGATGAGGCAGACACAGCAGTATTTAAGACGGTGTATTTAATAAAGAAAAAATCCTAAAATACAAAAAATGGCAAATCCAAAAGGTGGTAGGAAAAACACAAAAAGACCTCAAAAGAAACTCACCAAAAATAAACAAAAACAAAAAACAGAATACCACAAGAACTTCACCCGGAATCGACAAGAGCACACAGAACACTAGGGCAGGGTGCTAACATACAAACACAGAGCACAGAACTGAGGGAAACAAAGGGTTTAAATACAATCAGGGGAAACGAGACACAGGTGCAAATAATAATGGGGATCAAGGGAAAAACATAGGGACAAAAAGCACAATGGGGACATCTACTGACCAAAACCCGGAACAACCCTGGCCAAATACTGACAGCAATCTACACGCTGCATTTTGGTCCGACTCTCTTTCACCGCATGAAAACCATTACATTGACTTGATTATTCCCGTCATTCTTAGCTTAGCTAAATGCTATAGTCGTTGTATATTCTCAATGGACATTTGGGTGCTTTCGTAAATTCACTCGTAAATTTTCTCTGACTATCTATTGTCGTCTGAGTGTACCAGAGCACAGAATAATGAATTTATGAGCACTCAACACCCATTTAATATGGCCAGTGTCAGTAAACGTCGGGGAAAAAAGCATAATTAAATTGTTTCCAGCAGCACAGCTCCAGTCACCAACGTTCTGGTTAACATGAAAACTGCCTAACCAGATCTGCTAAGGCGAGTAAAATGTTCAGAGTGGTCTCATTTGTGTTTGGAAGTAGCTAGCAAGCTAGCCAACATTAGCTTTGGTGCTTAACTGCAGTTGTAAGGCCAGAACACTCAAGTCAACCCTACTGTCACGGCCGTCGTGGTGGAAATGACCATACCAAGGTGTAGAGTGGTGAGAGTACATTTTCCTTTATTTATATAAATGTCGCCAACGAAACAAGAAACGGCTGCCTAAGTATGATTCCCAATCAGAGACAACGATAGCTGTCCTTGATTGAGTACCTTACCCGGCCAAAACATAGAAACAGAAAACATAGAAATAAAGAAACTAGAATGCCCACCCTAGTCACACCTACTCTTCGACCAGAACGTCCAGTGTGCGTTCTGAGTGCGAAACGGTCTGAATTTACAAACAGAAAATCTGACATCGCTCTGAATTTATACGCGCAGGCACTCCAGATTGAATTTAAGAACACACCCAAAGTCGAAAATTGTCTAACTAGTAATTTGTTATACTTACTAGCTAGCAAGAGGTTGCATAGCAACAGCATCAACTTCAGGTAGAGAAGGCAAAGAGCTAGTACGCTCAACTGAAGGTTTGGTTACACTACAATTAGGGTGTGGAAATGTTATGCCCCTTAGATATTAATTTAGATTCCTCCAATCCTCTTATGCTGTAGCCTACTCCCGACCGTCATGTTGTACAGCACCATATTTTCCATTCCAAACCATGAAGGTTTCATTTTGTTTTTTTCTTGAAGTAGAAACACCTTAATATTAATCAAATTAATTGAGATACATTTCTTAAAATCAATCAAATGTACTATGTTATTAATAAAAAAAAGCTTTTAAATTCCCTGGTAATGTAACGGCGTTCTTTTGTTGTTGAAAGAGAGTCGGACCGAAATGCAGCGTGTAAGTTACTCATGTTTATTATGTGAAGACAAAACGAACGAACTATACACGAATAACTATAAATACAAAAAACAACAAACAGAACGAAAACCTATTACAGCCTGACTGGTGAAACTAACACAGAGACAGGAACAATCACCCACGAAATACAAGGTGAAAACCAGGCTACCTAAATACGGTTCCCAATCAGCGACAACGAGAAGCACCTGACTGATTGAGAACCGCCTCAGGCAGCCAACCTAATTAACACACACACACCCCTAATCAACTACAATCCCAACTACTACAAAACCCCAATATGAAAATACAATACAATAACCCATGTCACACCCTGGTCTAACCAAATATATAACGAAAACACAAAATACAATGACCAAGGCGTGACAGGTAATGCCAATATGGAAGACTATCAAATACTTCTCAAATATTCCCTCTGGTAGTCAAACTAGCCCTAACTCACATTAATAGACAAAATGGCTGACAAAAAGTACGTGCCACAGAATGCTGCAGCAGCCTGCAAGGTGTGCTGCAGTATGGCGCAACTTTGAAAAGAGGAACCACTGTACAGCATGACACTTGAGGCACCGGTTGGATGTTTAATAGGACATATCTCAAGTCTAGAAATTGTTGTTTTAACTGTATTGCATCATTTAATAATATTTACAGTGATTAGCTAGGTAGCCAGGATTTATCAGTCAGCTAACCATTTACAGTAACATGCAGTTTTTTTATATTTCAATACACACTAAATCTTAAGCAGAAATTGAGAACTCTTACCTTATCTTGGCACTGTGGCACAGTATGGGCAACTATTAATTAATTAATGAATAGATATATATTAACAGATTCATAGAATGGCGTTAGAAGGGTGACCTCCAACATTGAAATGACAGGACGTGTTGGCTGTGCACTTGACGAGACTTTCCACATTTAACCCTACCCACATTTGAACATCGACATATCCATTTTTGTTTTAGTTTTAAATACAAAAACTAAAAAACAGGCCATTTCTTTTATCATATACGGATCTTAATCTTACCTCAGGAATCTTGATTTAATGTTATCAACATAGTAGGCCAGTTATCTTCAATGCCACCAAAATGTCCTGTCAAGCCTCAAGATCAACATTAATTCCCTCACTTTGGCTGTTGTTAAATCGCGTGCAGTATCGCACAATCGACTGTCATTCAGAAAATCCTTTCTGGGGGATGTTGGGGGAATAATGTCACCTGCTACGAAACAGCTAGACATCAATCAACTAGTATGCTTAATTATTGAAGAACCCAGTTAATTACTGTCTCGATTTGTGTTATATTAATCATATTAAAGTTACTCTTTCTGTTTGAAGCATTGGATTTTGCAGTCACAAATATTATTTTGGATATGTGTGTCCATGAAAACTGTTTTCACACTATAACATAGAGAGATACGAAATGTTACAGTACACTTCTGAAAAAACACTTCTGAAAAAAGAGGCCGACAGCAATATCCCAGAATTTCACAGGATCAAGGTAAACAACAAACAACAGTATCATAAACGTAAGGAAAGAAATGTAATGTTTTATGTCACAAGAACTTTGCCAAATATGTGAAGACTCCAAGCAGAGGAAAGGTTGTAAACATAGGTTTTGATTCAACTCATGAATTATATAGAATGTATCTATGTTCTCCCTTTAAATCCTAGTGTTTTCACATTAAAACAAGGGCTAATTATTATTATTACTTTGTAACAGCTCCAAACATTTGTCCACTACAACAAATGCTCACTGGTACCCTAGTTTATAGAAAGACATACATGCGCTCATACACACACACACACACACACACACACACACACACACACACACACACACACACACACACACACACACACACACACACACACACACACACACACACACACACACACACACACACACACCACAACTGCTGCTACCACTGTTATTACAATATACTGCTCAGTTTATACACTGCACCCATTACCTTTTTCCCCAATAAATGTGTAAATATTGTACTATTTAATGTCTATTCTATTGTACTGAGCCATTCACTTTGTAATCTTATTCGTTATTATTTATTATTGTTGTTGAATCGTGGAGCAAAATATCCCTGCAAGTAAGCATTTCTTTGGACTATGTCACCATGCATGTACCATGCATACGACGAATACAACTTGAAACTAGAAATAAGAGGGATCTAGGTTTTGAATTATTCCTCTGCTCTGCCTTATGGAAATGCATTAGCTTCTAGTGTGAAGAGAGAGAGAGAAGCACAGCAATAGAGAGAGGTGGGGAGGGGAGATGGTGGGAGGGAGAGAATAATGGCAATAAAACACATTTAGAGTATTTTTCATTTTCAGAATAAATGATCCCAGCCCCACATGTCCCTCCAGGCATCAAAACAACCACCCAGGAAACACGATGAAAGTGTGTGTGTGTGTGTGTGTGAGTGTGTGTTTGTGCTTGCGTGCATGCATGCGTGTGTGTGTTTGTGTGTATACTCCCCTTGAAGGCAAGTTAAACTCAATAATGAAGATTTTTTATTAAATTTGATATATTCCTGAGCTTTCAAATACATTTTAATTGGGATGGTAACCGTTGTATTATAATAAGTGCAATTTTAGGAAACATACCAAAATCCTCGCCCTTCATTCTGGTCTCATAGACTAGAAGAAACATACATGTATGAAATGTAAATCCGGGACACTGCAATTACACTGGAAAAAAAATATAAACGCACCATGTATAATGTTGGTCCCACGATTAATGAGCTGAGATAAAATATCCCAGTAATTGTCCATACGCACAAAAACAATTCGTTTTACATCCCTGTTAGTGGGCATTTTCCCTTTGTCAAAATAATCAATCTACCTGACAGGTGTGGCATATCAAGAAGCTGTTTAAACAGCATGATCATTACACAGGTGCACCTTGAGCTTGGGACAATAAAAGGCCACTCTGAAATGTGCAGTTTTGTCCCATAACACAAATCCACAGATGTCTCAAGTTGAGGGAGCCTGCATTTTGAATGCTGACTGCAGGAATGTTCACCAGTTGTAACGGCTTTTGTCTGGTGAAGGAGAAGCGGACCAAAATGCAGCGTGGTATTTTTGATACATGTTTAATGACGACGAAAAAACACGAACAATACAAAAACAACAAACGGAACGTGAAAACCTATACAGCCTATCTGGTGACAACAAACACAGAGACAGGAACAATCACCCACGAAATACTCAAAGAATATGGCTGCCTAAATATGGTTCCCAATCAGAGACAACGATAATCACCTGACTCTGATTGAGAACCGCCTCAGGCAGCCATAGACTAATGCAAGACACCCCCAAGACAAAACACACCACAAAAAACCCATGTCACACTCTGGCCTAACCAAATAAATGCAGACAAACACAATATACTTCGACCAGGGCGTGACACCAGTGCTGTTGCCAGATCATTTAAAGTTAATTTCTCTACCATAAGCTGCTACCAACATCATTTTAGAGAATTTGGCATTGTGCCCCACTGGCCTCAAAACAGCAGACCACGTGTACCCATACCAGCCCAGGACATCCACATCTGGCTTCTTCATTTGCAGATTCATCTGAGACCAGCTACCTGGACAGCTGATGAAACTGTGGGTTTGCACAACGAAAGAATTTCTGCACAAACTGTCAGAAACTGTATCAGGGAATCTCATCTGCGTACTCATTGTATTCACCAGGGTCTTGACCTGACTGTAGATTGGCGTCATAATTGACTTCAGTGGTAAAAATGCTCACCTTCGACGGCCACTGGTATGCTGGAGAAGTTTGATCTATACGTGTGAATCCCAGTTTCAAAAACAGCGTAAATGGCGTTGTGTGGGCGAACGGGTTGCTGATGTCAAGGTTGTGAACAGAGTGCCCCATGGTGGTGGTGAGGTTATGGTATGGGTAGACATAATCTACAAACACGAACACAATTGCATTTTATCAATGGCAAATTGAATGCACAGAGAGATACCGTGACGAGATCATGCGGCCCATTGTCATGCCATTCATCCTCTGCCATATTTCAGCATGATAATAGTCTGCCTCATTTTGCAAGGATCTGTACACAATTCCTGGAAGCTGATAATGTCCCAGTTCTTCAAGGTTCTGCATACTCACCAGACATGTCACTCATTGAGCATGTTTGGAATGCTCAGTATTGCCATGAACGACAGCGTGTTCCACTTTCCGCCAATATCCAGCAACTTCACACAGCCATTGAAGAGGAGTGGGACAACATTCCACAGGCCACAATCAACAGCCTGATCAACTCTATGCGAAGGAGATGTGTCACGCTGCATGAAGCAAATGGTGGGCAAACCAGATACTGACTGGTTTTCTGATCCACGCCTTACCTATTGTTAAGGTATCTGTGACCAACCGATGCATATCTGTATTCCCAGTCATGTGGAAACCATAGTTTAGGACCTAATGAGTTAATTTAACAATTAACTGATTTCCTTATGTTAACTGTAACTAAGTAAAATATTGTAAATTTTAAAAAAGTAAAATATGTTGTGTATATATTTTTGTTCAGTGTAGTATGATATGATACGTTTGGTATGGAAAAAGGAAGGAAATTGAGAGTTAGAGAGGGTGTGTGTATGCGAGAGAGAGAGAGAGAGAGAGAGAGAGAGAAGGCAAATCACCCGTGATAGAATTCAGTTTTCATTGTCCATCCATATCTGAGGACATAGGGCGATGACGTGGAAACCAGCCACAGGAGTCAACAGTGAGCAATGTTACCTTCAAGTAGGTTTCAGTTTCAGAGTGTTGTGGATTTTTTATATTGTTTTATTTCTCCTTTATTTGACCAGGTAGGCCAGTTGAGAACAAGTTCTCATTTACAACTGTGACCTGGCCAAGATAAAGCAAAAGAATGCAACAAAAACAACAGCACAGAGTTACACATAATCAAATGTACAGTCAATAACACAGTAGAAAATAAAAATATAAATATTGATGTACAGTGTGTGCAAATGTAGAAGAGTAGAGAGGTAGGCAATAAATACAACCTAGAGGCAAAAATAATTACAATTTAGCATTAATACTGGAGTGATGGATGTGCAGATGATGATGTGCAAGTAGAGATACCGGGGTGCAAAAGAGCAAGAGGGTAAGTAATAATATGGGGATGAGGTAGTCAGGTGTGCTATTTACACATTGGCTGTGTAAAGGTACAGTGATCGGTAAGCTGCCCAGACAGCTGATCCCTAAAGTTAGAGAGGGAGATATAAGACTCCATCTTCAGAGATTTTTGCAATTCGTTCCAGTCATTGGCAGCAGAAAAATGGAAGGAAAGGCGGCCAAAGGAAGTGTTGGCTTTGGGTATGACCAGTGCAATATACCTGCTGGAGCGCATGCTACTGTTGGGTGTTGCTATGGTGACCAGTGAACTGAGATAAGGTGGGGCTGTTCCTAGCAAAGACTTATAGATGACCTTGAGCCAGGTTTGGTGACGGATATGTAGTGAGGGCCAGCCAAAGAGAGCATACAGGTTGCAGTGGTGGGTAGTATATGGGGCTTTGGTGATAAAACGGATGGCACTGTGATAAAATACATCCAGTTTGCTGAGTCGGGTGATGGGGGCTATTTTGTAAATGACATCGGCGAAGTCAAGGATTGGTAGGAGAGTAAGTTTACGAGGGTAAGTTTGGAGGCATGAGTGAAGGAGGCTTTGTTGCGAAATAGGAAGCCGATTCTAGATTTAATTTTAGGAGAGTTTACAGTCTAGCCAGACACCTAGGTATTTGTAGTTGTCCACATAATCTCGGTCAGAAAAGTACTGAGTAGTGCGGGCAGCAATCGGTTGAAGAGCATGCACTTAGTTTTACTAGCATTTAAAAGCAGTTGGAGGCCGCGGAAGGAGTGTTGTATGGTGTTGAAGCTCGTTTGGAGGTTTGTTAGCAAAGTCCAAAGAAAGGCCAAATGGATACAGAATGGTGTCGTCAGCGTAGAGGTGGATCCGAGAATCACCAGCAGCAAGAGCGACATCATTGATATATACATAGAAAATAGTTGACCTGAGAATTGAACCTTGTGGCACCCCCATAGAGACTGCCAGAGGTACGGACAACAGACCCTCTGATTTGACACACTGAACTCTATCTGAGAAGTAGTTGGTGAACCAGGCGAGGCAGTCATTTGAGAAGCCAAGGCAATTGAGTCTGCCGATATGAATGGGGTGATTGACAGAGTCGAAAGCCTTGGCCAGGTCGATGAATATGGCTGCATAGTGCTGTCGTTTATTGATGGTGGTTATGATATTGTTTTGGACCTTGAGCGTGGCTGAGGTGCACCCATGACCAGCTCGGAAACCAGATTGCATAGTGGAGAAGGTACGGAGGGATTCGAAATGGTCGGTGATGTGTTTATTAACTTGGCTTTCGAAGATTTCTAAAGGCAGTGCAGTGTGGATATAGGTACAGTATACCCAAATTGGGTTGTTTTTAAACACAGGATGTTTAGAGTATACACTCACAGGAACCGATACAGAGGGCAATCGAGCTTCTAGCCCCAAGGCTAGAATTCAGTTTTTGATGTGTTATTTCTTACATTATTAGGCCAGAAATGTTTTGGGGTTATTACATACAGTTGTGAAGAACTTTTGGATATCAGAGAGGCGGAAACTCACCAGCATTACCAGCATTACGACCCGGAATATGACTTTCCCCGAATTGGATTCTTTGTTCGTACCCCCAGGGCAATTGAACTGATTCCAGAGGCTGACCCAAAACTTCACCGGCGGAGAAGAGGTACTCGGAGTGGACTTCTAGTCTGACTCTGGAGGCGCGCACACCACCCACCGCTTCCGAGTATATTACTCACTAATGTTCAGTCTCTGGATAATAAAGTTGACGAGCTGAGAGCGCGGAATTCCTGAAAGACATCGGGGATTGTAATATGCTCTGTTTCACGGAAGCATAGCTCTCTCTGGATATACTGTCTGAGTCCATGCAGCCAGTTGGGTTCTCAGTTCATCGCGCAGACAGGAACAAATATCTCTCCTGGAGAGAGAAGGGTGGGGGTATATGTTTCATGATTAACCTACACGGGATCAGTCCCCCCCACAGGATGGTTGAGCTAATGTGCACTAAAGGAATTAGCATGATGTTTTAAGTAAAAATAAACATTTCTCAGGACATGTCTGATATGGGCAGAAAGCTTAAATTCTTGTTAATCTAACTGAACTGTACAATTTACAGTAGCTATTACAGTGAAAATATACCATGCTATTGTTTGAAGAGAGTGCACAGTTATGTAAATATTTCAATAAACCAATTAGGCAAATTTGGGCAGACTTGAGCAACAAAAAAACATGTTTTTTCATTGTATTATGTTTTACCAAAACTAATGGCTTATATTCTCCTACATTATATTCAAATTTCCACAAACTTCAAATTGTTTCCTATAAAATGGTATCAAGAATATGCATATCCTTGCTTCATGTCCTGAGCTACAGGACATGAAGTGTCATTTTATGTGTCATTTTATGTGAAAATTGAAAAAAAAGAGTCCGATCCTTAAAGAGGTTCTACTCATGGTGTGATTGTGATAACGTACAAGAACTCAAGTCCTTTTATTCACACGACCTAGAATACCTCACAATCAAATGCAGACTAAATTATCTTTGGATATAGTCACAGGTCCCTCAAGCTGATATCACGACAGCCCTCAAAGAACTTCACTGGGCTTTATGCAAACTGGAAACAATATATCCTAAGCCTGCATTTATTGGAGATTTTAACCTGTTGAAACTCTGGGGGCGCTATATCATTTTTGGATAATAAGACGTGCCCGTTTTAAGCGCAATATTTTGTCACAAAAAGATGCTCGACTATGCTTATAATTGGTAGCTTTGGAAAGAAAACACTCTGACGTGTCCAGAACTGCAAAGATATTCTCTGTGCGTGCCCTAGAACGTGAGCTACAGGCAAAACCAAGATGAGACGGCATCCAGGAAATGAGCAGGATTTTTGAGGCTCCGGTTTCCATTGTCTCCTTATATGGCTGTGAATGCGAGAGGAACGAGCCTGCCCTTTCTGTCGTTTCCCCAAGGTGTCTGCAGCATTGTGATATATTTGTAGGCATGTCATTGGAAGATTGACCATAAGAGACCACATTTACCAGGTGTCCGCCCGGTGTCCTGCGCCGAAATTGGTGCGCAAAACTCAGCTGCAAGTATTTTTCCATGGAATTTAGAGAAGAAAGCAGGCTTCCACGAACTGCATATCAATGAAGAGATATGTGAAAAAACACCTTGAGGATTGATTCCAAACAACGTTTGCCATGTTTCGGTCGATATTATGGAGTTAATTCAGAAAAAGTTTGACGTTGTAGGTGACTGAATTTTCGGTTCGTTTCGGTAGCCAAATATGATGTACAAAACGGAGCGATTTCTCCTACACAAAGACGCTTTCAGGAAAAACTGCACATTTGCTATGTAACTGAGAGTCTCCTCATTGAAAACATCCGAAGCTCTTCAAAGGTAAATGATTTTATTTATTTGGTTATCTGGTTTTTGTGAAAATGTTACGTGATAAATGCTACTCAAAATGCTAAGCTAGCTTAGCATACTCTTACACAAATTAGTGAATTGCTATGGTTCAAAAGCATATTTTGAAAATCTGAGATGACAGTGTTGTTAAGAAAAGGCTAAGCTTGAGAGTACGCGCATTATTTTCATTTTATTTGCGATTTTCAGAAATCGTTAACGTTACATTATGCTAATGAGCTTGAGGCTATAACTGTATACAGGTTTTTTTCATAGCCAAATGTGAACAAAACGGAGCGATTTGTCCTACACAAATAATGTTTTTTTTTTAAAACTGCACATTTGCTATGTAACTGAGAGTCTCCTCATTGAAAACATCCGAAGCTCTTCAAAGGTAAATGATTTTATTTATTTGGTTATCTGGTTTTTGTGAAAATGTTGCGTGCTAAATGCTACTCAAAATGCTAAGCTAGCTTAGCATACTCTTACACAAATTAGTGAATTGCTATGGTTCAAAAGCATATTTTGAAAATCTGAGATGACAGTGTTGTTAAGAAAAGGCTAATCTTGAGAGTAGGCACATTATTTTCATTTTATTTGCGATTTTCAGAAATCGTTAACGTTGCGTTATGCTAATGAGCCTGAGGCTTTAGTCACGATCCCGGATCCGGGATGGGGAGTTTCAAGAGGTTAACCTCATATTCATATTTGAAGAAGGCTACCGGAGTTCCATCAAAGTATTGACTGCAGTACTCATGCTGCTAAAACACTCAACTACTGCTAATCCAACTTCCAAGTTGCCTACAAGGTCCTCCCCCTCTCTCCGGAAAATCTGATTATGTCTCTATTTTGCTCCTCCCTTCCTATAGGTAGAAACTGAAACAGGAAGTACCCATACTAAGGTCTACTAAACGCTGGTCTGACCAATCGGAATCCACGCTTCAAGATTGTTTTGCTCACGTGGACTAGGATATGTTTTGGGTAGCCACTGAGAATAACATTGACGAATATACTGATAAGGTGACTGAGACAAACTGAAATGCTCCACCCACACAGACAGTATGGTGAAGAAGACACAACAGCACCTCTTGAACCTCAGGAGGCTGACGAAATTTTGCTTGGCACCTAAAACCCTCACAAACTTTTACAGACGCACAATTGAGAGCATACTGTCGGGCTGTATTACCGCCTGGTACGGCAACTGCACCGCCTGCAACCGCAGGGCTCTCCAGAGGGTGGTATGGTCTGCCCAACGCTTCACCGGGGGCAAACTACCTGCCCTCCAGAACAGCTACAGCCCCTGATATCACAGGAAGGCCAAAAAGATCTAGGACAACAACCACCTGGGCCACTGCCTGTTCACACCGGTATAATCCAGAAGGCGAGGACCATACAGGTGCATCAAAGCTGGTTCCGAGAGACTGAAAAACAGCTTCTATCTCAAGGCCATCAGACTGTTAAATAGCCATCACTAGCACATTAGAGCCGGCTGCCTATATACATAGACTTGAAATCACTGGCCACTTTAATAAATGGAACACTAGTCACTTTAATGATGAGGATATCTTTTGCATCTCATATGTATATACTGTATTCTATTCTACTGTATTTTAGTCTATGCCGCTCCGACATTGCCTGTCCAAATATTTATATATTCTTAATTCCATTTCTTAGACCCCCCCCCCCCCCAAGTCAATACTTGGTAGAGCTGCGTTTTGAAGCAATTACAGCCGCAAGTCTCTTGGGGTACGTCTCTACAAGCTTGGCACATCTAGCCACTGGGATTTTTGCCCATTATTCAAGGCAAAACTGCTCCAGCTCCTTCAATATGGATGGGTTCCACTGGTGTACAGCAATCTTTAAGTCATACCACAGATTTTCAATTGGATTGAGGTCTGGGCTTTGACTAGGCCATTCCAAGACATTTAAACATTTCCCCTAAAATCACTCGAGTGTTGCTTTAGCATTATGCTTAGGTTCATTGTCCTGCTGGAAGGGGAACCTCCGTCCCAGTCTCAAATCTCTGGAAGACTGAAACAGGTTTCAGGTTTTCTCAAGAATTTCTAGTAGGCTTAGATTGAAGATATGCAACAAGGCTGGTACCTATCAGGATTATTTGTAAGGATAACAACAACGAGAGTAGCATTTTCTTGGTGTTTGGATTCATATCTTGTGGGATTTGTAATAATCTGAGGAATATTTAGCGAGTCCCATTGCTTTAGGACCTGGTCAGGAGGTTTAACCTTTTCACATGTGAGTTCCAAATATCTCTAACGGTTGCCCCAGCGTGAGTAGTTTTATGCACGTGATCCAACGCCTCCTTAAGCCACCTTTCCTTCCAGTTCTCTGCTGCCAACGAACGAATTGGAACAAATTGCAAAAATCACTGAAGCTGGAGACGTATATCTCTCTCACTAACTTTGAGCATCAGCTATCGGAGCAGCTTACCGATCGCTGCAGCTGTACAAAGCCCATCTGTAAATAGCCCATCCAACTACCTACCTCATCCCCATATTGTTTTTATTTACTTTTTTGCTCTTTTGCACACCAGTATTTCTACTTGCACATCATCATCTGCACATCTATCATGCCAGTGTTAATTTGCTAGTTTGTAATTACTTCACTACTATGGCCTATATATTGCCTTACCTCCTTACTCCATTTACACACACTGTATATAGATTTTTCTATTGTGTTACTGACTGTACTTTTGTTTATCCCATGTGTACCTCTGTGTTGTTGTGTTCTTGTCGCACTGCTTTGCTTTGCTTTATCTTGGTCAGGTCGCAGTTATAAATGAGAATTGGCCTATCTGGTTAAATAAAGGTTCAATTAAATAAAACATTTTTAAAAAGAGTTGGAATCCAAGGAGCAGGCATTGGGAGTAGGTGTCACACCCATTTGGGATAAGCTTTTTTTTTGGGAGGCAGATTCATTGTAGAAAATCCCAGCTAGCAAGTCTCTGTCCACCATCTTTTGCACATGGAAAAGGAGGTTGTTAGCTAGCTGTATCTTTTCAGTTTCGGCAAATGGTCCTTTACGATGTCCAAACATAGTTGTTCTGTGGCTGTTGTATTTTGGAGATTCGGAGGGGGATACCTTCTGATTTATCCAACTCTAAATTCTATCTTTTTGCAGAAGAACTCAATGCTCTCTGTGTCTGTTCGCTCTCTCTCTCCTCATCTATGTTTCTTAATGGGTGCATGCTTATTAGTAACTGGAATAAGCCATTTCAAAAAGTGCAGCACCTGGTTGCTCCTCTTTAAGCAAATCTACTTTGAAACAAAAGTATACACCTCACACACACGGTTATGGGCTTAAAAAAATAGAGTTGAAATGTATTACATTTTGAGTTTGGATCCCAATTTTATACTTTACATACATCACAGAAGACTGAAATATAACAAAACCTTTGACATACACCGGATTTTCGGCTGTTTTTTTATGTTTAGAAATTATGAAAAATATTATTAACGTTCCATACATGAGGCCACTAGAGGGCAATTTGGTCATATTGCCGCAGGGAAGGGTTTTAAAGGATCATACACCCCCACCACCCACAGGGGTAGATGAATAGTTAAATTCAATTGTGTGTGTGTCCCTCCCACACTTTCTCTCCCTGCCAGTGTCTCACTTGATCTCCCCCATTTCTTCCTTCCACCCCTGCCTCTCCCACTGCCTTCCCTTCTATGTCACTTCTTCTTTCCCTTCCTCTGCCTTCCTATCCCTTCATTCCCCATCCTCCTCCTTCCCCAGAATAAATAAAGAAATGAGTGATGGTAAATAAAATATCTATCAATCAAATGTATTACTAAAGCCCTTTTTACATCAGCAAACCGGATTCTCACGAACACAGCAGTATGTCTATTTTGCCTGTGTGAAGCAGGATGTGAAATCTGACACCACTTGAAGCTATCCCTCCTACCATTCAAAACAAATGTATTTCTAAAGCCCTTTTTACATCAGCAGATGTCAAATAGTGCTTATAGAGATACTCAGGCTAAAATCGCAAAGAGCAAGCAGAGGAACCAGGCTCTGAGGGGTGGCCAGCCCTCTTCTGGCTGTGCTGGTGGATATTTTGAGAGGACATGACCATTAAGGCTAGATTGTTCTACCAGATGTTAACACGTTCATAGACGACCAGAAGGTACAACAGGTCAGCACCTCTTGAGTAAATGTCAGTTGGCTTTTCATAGACAAGCATTCAAAAGTTGAAACAGCAGGTGCGGTCGAGAGAGAGAGAAAAAAAGCAAAAAATAAAAATTGAGAGAGAGAGAGAGAGAGAAGTCATGCAGAAAAACAGCTCCTGATTTGTTGTAACTTTTTGGGTGTTAAGAGTGAGATTGACACGATTAAATTAGCAAAAATGTATAGGTAATCAGATTGTACAAATGAAGATCAACACAGGAGGAAAAGATTGAAAGAGAGTGAGTTAAAAGACCGATCTTTATTGTGCTAGCTAGCCAAATTCAAATTTCAAATTCAAATTTAGCTTACATCTAGCTCCAACAGCTTACTGGTGGTAACCATAGCAACATGGCCACCGAGGCAGCGCCAGCAGCATCAGCAGCAGCAGAGACTGAGAGGCCCCCTCCCTTTTTTTAATACCCAGCAGATCAAATCAGAGAAGGGAAGAACCAATTTTAAACACAGAATTCTGAGGGAGAACCCAGAAACTTTGTTCGCTGAATGCTCACAAAACAGGACTGTTACAAACCTGCTATTTTACACAGATCACACTACTCCTGGCATACAGCTGTAACCAGGCATTTCAGCTATACCACAAAGAAAGGCAACTGCAAGGGAAGGCAAATCTACATTTTTGAAGACTGCAATAAGGACCAGGAAAACAGGTTTCTGACAGTACCAGAATGGCACTGTCATGGTCCAGTGCAGTGAGGCTGCACTCAGCTCTTTTGTGCAGGACTTCCCCACCCTAAGGAAAATAGCGGAAAGCAAAAAAGACAAGGACAGCACCCCAAACTCTCCCCTCACCACAGGCACCCCAACAGCAAGACTATCGTCCCCCCTGCCTGCCTACAACCACCAGAGCCAAGACCACACTACCACCAGCCTGCTGTGAGACAGGCTGGCTCTGTTAGAAGTATGGGTTACTGAGCTGAAGGAGCAGCCCCCCAGCTACACCACCTACAGCTCAGACACAGAGCTTCTACAGGACCAGATCAACCAGTGCAGGACACAGCTGAAGAACTCTGCTCAGGAGCTGTGACAGAGCCTTACCACAGCGCTTGAGGAGGTAAAGGCCACCATGAGGAGAGAGCTGGTGCAGGTAAAGAAGGAGATGGCAAAGGAGTTGTGTGTCATCAAGAGGGTGATGCAGCACAGAGAGTAGACTGTAGAGACTCCTAGAGAGAAGCTGCAGCCCTTCACCATCCCTAACATCCCTACTGACCCATCTTTACCCACAATCTCCCCCATACCGACAACCCTTTACCCACACCCCCAGTCAACAAGGAGGCTCAGATGGGGACACCTACTACAGAGAGAAACTCTCTGCCCCCCCCCCTGACACAACCCCACACACCCTTCCATGTACATAAGCCCTGTGTACCCTGGCCACAGACCGTAAACGCATTAATCTGCTAAAACACACTGAGGTGGCCATCCTCATTGACTCAAATGGGAAATACATCCAAGAGGATAAACTCTTCCCCTACCACAAGGTGTGCAAAATATGGTGCCCAAAAACACAGGATGCACTCCACATCCTGTACCAGCCTGACTTTGGCACAACAGGCCACATTATTATTCACACCTGCACCAACAACCTGCGAGAGGAGCAGGAGAGAGTAGTTAGCCTGGTCAACAGAGTAGCAGAGAGGGCCTCTGAGTTCTTCCCCAACTCCCACATTACCATCTCCACTCTTCTGCCCCGCAAAGACCTTCATCTCCGTACCATTCAGAAAGTCAACGCCGATATCACCAGAGGGTGTTGCCTACTCTTGAACGTGCACGTTGCTCAACTCCCAACAATCACCCAGAGCATCTGCACGACAACTCCCACCTGAGGAAGCAGACAGTAGGGATGTTTGCCAAGTCTCTAAAGGACGTGGCACTTGGTAGACAAACACCCCATGCCGCACTGGACAGAGACCACCCAGAGACCCCTACCAGACCACTGCACCACCAAGGAGCCCCAGGCCCCTTCAACGCCCCACCAGACCCAGCGCACCCCACAGGCCCCACCCACCCCCAGATCATCACCACTTCCATTGGCTTAGGCAGACTGGACCGGGCCCAGCCTACTACCCCGCACCAGACCACCACCTCTACCAGACCAGAGAAGAAGCCCCACAGCACAGACCTGGCTCCACTCCACAAGGCCCATCAGCAGGACCAGCGCAGCTATGCAGAGGTCGTCAGAGGACAAGAGAACATTGTAGGATTGAGTGAGATTAAACAGCTCCTCCAATACATCTGCACTAAACTGCACTAAACACACACACACACACACCTATTGTACTAAAAGAGCCTTACCAAGTTTACTTGTTCAATAAATAGGAATATTTATATCTATAACAGAAAAAATGTTAGCTGTTATCCTGTTTATCTCGCTCTTAACAACTTATTAGTTAGTAGTTACTGTATTTCTGATTGCTATTCTTTCGTTTTGCAACATGAAATCTCTATCAGTTAGCATGTGGAAAATTAAGGGCCTAAACTCATCAACCTTTGGACTGAAGAGTTTAGCACTGGAGTTCAACAAAAACCTTAAAGATGTTGACGTTATCATTCTGCAGGAGACATGGTGTAAGGCTGACATTGTCACTCACTGTCCCACAGGCTACAGAGAGGTAATTGTGTCATCACAGAAACACAACTCTGTCAATAGAGGCAGAGACTCTGGAGTACAGATGATTTGGTACAAACTACAAAATCTTATTGACCTCCTCAAAATTAGTAATTATCACATTTGGCTAAAACTGAAAAAAATAACTTGTGCTGACAGAAAAATGTGGGTTTTTTTTGCGCAAATATTTTACAGACGTGTTCAATACGCCTTATTTATACACTTTTGTAATATTTATGAAATGCATATTGTTATATTTGGTAGCACTTATTTGTTTTTGCTTTGCCTCCAACTCCCCTCGATATGTAGAACGGATGTGGGTGGGGCCAGGTCTACATAAGGGTGCACATTTTAAAAAATCACAAAAGCTCTGACGAAGGCCGTGTGGCCGATACGTAAGCTTATTAAATATTGGTGATACTATCAAGGGCAGTGTGTGGTTTCCTTTTTCCTTCATCTTGTTCAATTGCTGCCATGCACCTGCAAATAAGATTGCTCAGATGTGCGAGTGCATTTTGTATTTAGGAGTCCATAAACACAAAATAACCTCTGGCAAAACTGGAAATAACTCAACAAAACAATCGAAACAAGAGGAATTAGCAATATAAAATGGTGACATATGGACAAACCATTTTAAAACACTACAACACCTTTCAAATTGACACAAACGCAGAACAACAGTCAAATTCATGAGAAGTTGAATGTATTCGAAAGGACAATCAAAATCCATTGGACTCAACAATTACTGACCAGAAGCTCTACAAGAAACTTCAGGCCCTCAAATTTAAAAAAGCAGGGGACCTGATGGCATCCACTTCGGTCGAAGTTGATGCCTCTCCTTGTTCGGGTGGTGTTCGGCGGTCGACGTCACCAGTCTTCTAGCCATCACCGATCCATTTGTCACTTTCCATTTGTTTTGTCTAGTTTTTTCACACACCTGGTTTTCATTTCCCAATTACTGGTCATGTATTTAACCCTCTGTTTCCCCCATGTCTTTGTGTGTGATTGTTATTTGTTCAGGTCAGGATGTTCCGACTAGTTTGTACCGGGTGCTGTTTATCACCCATATTTTGTGGCAACCGTTCTTTTTGCACTTTGTAAATTGTTTACTTTGTGCTGTCGAGTAAAGTGCGTCGTTTCACTCATCTCTGCACTCCTGCGCCTGACTTTCTACACCAGCTACACCCACCAGCCTGACAATCCTAAATCAGATGCTCAAACTCACTAGTGCAAATTTTCAAATGGCCATATTGAAACTGTTTAATTTGATCCTGGGTGTAGGTTATTTCCCTGACATCTGGAGTGAAGGACTCATAACCCCAATCTTTAAGAACGGAGACAAATTTGACCCTAACAATTAAAGAGGAATTTGTGTGAACAGTAACCTGGGGAAGGTTTTCTGTAGTATTATAAATGTAATAGTTCTAAACTTATTTAATAAGCACAATGTCTTGAGTAAAATCCGTATTTATACCAAAACATCGCACGACTGATCATATTTACACCATACGCACCCTGATAGATAAACATGTCCACCAAAATAATACCAAAATATACGCTTGCTTTATCGACTTCCAAAAAGCATTTTATTTTATTTGGCATACAGGACTGTTCTACAAAGTTATTGAAAGTGGAGTACTGGCAATACATGCAGCATTAAAATTGGCAAGACAATAAAATAATTCTTTAACCAGTGGCGGGGCCTTCGCCAGGGTTGCAATCTGAGCCCTGCACTCTTCAATATATACATCAACGAATTGGCCAACCTTCTAGAAAAATCATCAGCCTCTGGTGTTAGTCTCCACAATTCAGAGGTTAATTTCTTAAGGTATAGGGGGCAGCATTTTCACTTCTGGATAAATTGCGTGCCCAATTTCAACTTCCTGCTACTCATGCCAAGAATATAAGATAAGCATATTATTAGTAGATTTGGATAGAAAACACCTTGAAGTTTCTAAAACGGTTTGAATAATGTCTGTGAGTATAACAAAACTTATGTAGCAGGCAAAACCCCGAGGACTAACCATTCAGAATTTCTTTATGAGGTCTGTCTGTTCACTGAGTTCTCATTGGCAAACGATATTTCTTTGGAACTTGTTTACAGTTCCTACCGTTTCCACTGGATGTCACCAGTCTTTGGAATTTGGTTGAGGTTATTCATTTGTGCAATGAAGAAGTAGGGCCATCCTGGAAAAGGGTAACGCGGTTGAGAGTTGGCCAAGACTTGAAAAGTAGCGTTAGTTTCCTCTTGTCCTCTATTGAAAACAGATAGACCCGTCTTCAATTTGATCTATTATTAACGTTTAAAAATACCTAAAGTTGTATTACAAAAGTAGTTTGAAATATTTTGGCAAAGTTTATAGGCAACTTTTGAAATATTTTGTAGTGACGTTGCACATTTTGGAAGCGCCAAATAAATTAACATTTTTGATATATATGGACGGAATTAATCAAACAAAAGGACCAATTGTGATGTTTATGGAACATATTGGAGTGCCAACAAAAGAAGCTCATCAAAGGTAAGGCATGTTTTATATTTTATTTCTGCGTTTTGTGTAGCGCCTGCAGGGTTGAATACCTATTAAAATGTGTGTAAAATGAATTGAATGTGTCGTTGAACCAATTTGCACTTTATGGCAGCGAGGTGTGGGGTCCACGTGCAAAACAAGATTTCATCAAACGGGAAGAAAACCCCATTGAAACCCTGCATGCAGAGTTATGTAAGATTTGTTTTCACTTTTATTTAACCGGGTAGGCTAATTGAGAACAAGTTCTCATTTGCAACTGTGACCTGGCCAAGATAACGCATAGTAATTCGACACATACAACAACACAGGGTTACACGTGGAATTAACAAAACATACAGTCAATAATACAGTAAAAAAAACAACAACAATGCATACCGGGCAGAATTAGGCCAATGTCCACTAATAATAAAAGCTCAAATAAGAGCAATTCAGTTGTTGAAACATCTAAAATACAGTGACCCCCTCTCATATCATTACCAAGCCCTGCAATGCCAAGAGCTGAGCAAAGAAAAGAGTCCAATCATCCAGCTGGTCCTGGGGCTGAGTTCAGAAACTTGTTCTACTAACACACTGAAACCTCAGGACCAGAACATCCAATCAATCAGAATAAACCAAATTACAACACAGTCAAAACAAAACTTTATTGCTTATTGGGATACACAAGCACAAAGCTAAATGCAGTGCTATCTTGCCCTAAATCGACAATACACCGTGGCTAACTATTTGACCATGGTTACTGATCAAAACCTTAGAAAAAAATTGACAAAGTACAGGCTCAGTGAGCACAGCCTTGCCATTGAAAATGGTAGACAGGAAAACCTGGCTCCCTTGTGGTGGTTAATTTCTGTATTACCAAATGAAGAGAGTTAAACTTAACACACGAGTCAGAGTTATACTTAAACTAGATCTTTAATAATAAGCTTTGCAATAGCAATGACTTTCAATGATGCAGCATTTCTAATGAACCATTGAAAGTGACAACACAATGACTACTGAGATATTGTATAGTCGACATAACAAAACACAGGTATTGGGAACAATTCACAAAGGAAGACTTTATAAATGGAAAGGAGTATCCCGTAGCCAGATAGCATTCGCTATAAATTATTGTTAAGTTTGGTCCCTAAGATGAGGTTCTAATCTAGTTCCTGGTACTTCATAGCAAAGAATCATTACCTCATGTTCTCTGGAATGCTCTTTAGGTTTTATCACCCAAAGACATCGTAAATCTCCTCTGTCAGTGTTATCTCATAGAGTAGAACACCTCAGTAGAACACACACACAATAGTTAACCTCTTTGAACTCTAGGGGCAGTATTTCATTTTTGGATAAAAAAACGTTCCCGTTTTAAACAAGATATTTTGTCACGAAAAGATGCTTGACTATGCATATAATTGACAGCTTTGGAAAGAAAACACTTTGACGTTTCCAAAACTGCAAAGATATTATCTGTGAGTGCCACAGAACTGATGTTACAGGCGAAACCAAGATGAAACTTCAAACAGGAAATGAGCAAAATTTTTGAAGCGCTGTTTTCCAATGTCTCCTTATATGGCTGTGAATGCGCAAGGTGAGAGCCCACAATTTCTGCCGTTTCCCCAAGGTGTCTGCAGCATTGTGACGTATTTGTAGGCATATCATTGGTAGATTGACCATAAGAGACCACATTTACCAGGTGTGCGCCCGGTGTCCTGCGTCGAAATTGGTGCGTAAACTTCAGCTGCAAGTATTTTTCCATGTGATTGAGAGGAGAAAGCAGACTTCCACGAACGATATATCAATGAAGAGATATGTGAAAAACACCTTGAGGATAGATTCTAAACAACGTTTGCCATGTTTCAGTCGATATTATGGAGTTAATTTGGATTTTTTTGGTAGCCAAAAGTGATGTACAAAACGGAGCATTTTTCTCTTACACAAAGAATCTTTCAGGAAAAACTGAACATTTGCTATCTAACTGAGTCTCCTCATTGAAAACATCCGAAGTTCTTCAAAGGTAAATTATTTTATTTGAATGCTTTTCTGGTTTTTGTGAAAATGTTGCCCGCTAAATGCTATGCTAAATGCTACGCTAGCTATCAATACTCTTACACAAATGCTTGTTTTGCTATGGTTGCATATTTTGAAAATCTGAGATGACAGTGTTGTTAAGAAAAGGCTAAGCTTGAGAGATAGCATATTTATTTCATTTCATTTGCGATTTTCATAAATAGTTAACGTTACGTTATGCTAATGAGCTTGAGACTATAACTGGATACAGTTTTTTTTCATAGCCAAACGTGAACAAAACGGAACGATTTGTCCTACACAAATAATATTTTTTGAAAAACTGAACATTTGCTATCTAACAGAGTCTCCTCATTGAAAACATCTGATGTTCTTCAAAGGTAAATTATTTTATTTGAATGCTTTTCTTGTTTTTGAGAAAATGTTGCTGGCTGAATTCTAGGCTTATAGCTATGCTAGCTATCAATACTCTTACACAAATGCTTGTTTAGCTATGGTTGAAAAGCATATTTTGAAAATCTGAGATGACAGTGTTGTTAACAAAAGTCTAAGCTTGAGAGCAAATATATTTATTTCATTTCATTTGCGATTTTCATGAATAGTTAACGTTGCGTTATGCTAATGAGCTTGAGGCTATAAATAGGATCCCGGATCCGGGATTGCTCGACGCAAGAAGTTAACAGAACACTCCATTCTGTCGAATAAAACAACCATTATAATGCAATACAAGCATTATAACATCATCTTGCATTTTCCATGACACCCTGTAGAGGAATGGTTGTGCAACCACTGCACAACAGCAGAACCTGAGAAAGAGCTGCATTTCCTGACAAAATGTCAAGAATATAAAACAATTAGAGAGAGTGTCATTTCCCCAAATTTGAAACCCTTATTCAAGGTTTCAAATACCTCTCTGGTGAGTGTAGGCTACCCGTCCTGTTGGGGGAGGTAGCAGAGAGTTGTGGGTTGGCAACACAGAACATTGCTGCCTGCTTACAAGATGAGGGACAGTGTCTGACAGACCAATCAACCTGCACATGTCCTCTACTGTATTCTTATGGTTATTGTTCAGTGTATGGTTATTTTTACCCTTTATTGTTGTTACTGTTGTCCCATTGACAATTTTGATTCTTATTATTTTCATATGGTAAATATCCAAAGTAAGGTTTTGAATTTGTACATTGTTACGTCATGCTAATAAAGCAAATTTTGAGAGGGAGAGAGGGAAAGAGAAAGAGAGAGTGAGTTCAGGTCTGGGATGAGGTAGCATGTCTGGTGAACAGGTCAGGGTTCCCTAGCCGCAGGCTAACAGCAGAAACTGGATCAGCAGCACGACCAGGTTGACTGGGGACGAGGAGAGCCAGGAGTCGCCAGGCCAAGTAGTCCTGAGTCATGGTCATAGGGCTCAGTTCCTCTAGGAGGGGAGAGAGAGAGCGAAAGAGAGAGAGATGGGATAATTAGAGGGAGCACACTTAAAACCACACAGGACACCAGAAATACACCAGATAGGACAATCTGACCCTAGCCCCCCGGCACAGACTATTGCAACATAGATACTGGGGATTGAGACAGGGGACGTTGGGGGACATTGTGGCACCGTCCGACGATACCCCGGACAGGGCCAACCAGGCAGGATATAGCCCCACCCACTTTGCCAAAGTACAGCCCCCACACCACCAGAGGCATAGCAGCAGACCACCAACTTACTACCCTGATACAAGAGTATACCCCATGAAGATCTTCTCACCACACAAGCCCGAGGGTGTGCAAGACGTGACAGAAAGATTATGTCATTGACTCAACCCACTCATGTTAAGTATAGCAAAAAAAAGCCTTGCAAGACGCGATGCACCCATCCTAGGAACAGTATGGAAGAGCACTATCAAGTCAGTGACCCTGTAATAGGGTCAGAGGAAGAGAATCCCAGTTGAGCGAGGGAAGGCGAAGGCAAGCACAGGGAGGGTGGTTCGTCACTCCATTGCCTTGATGTTCACCTTTGCACCACTAGGCCAGATTACACTCAATCATACGACGTACTGAAGAGTCTTCAGCAAAGAATAAAAGGCTGAGACAGAGTCTGCGTCTCTCACAAGGATCGGCAGTCCATTCCATTACATTTTACCCCTATGGGAGAAAGCCCTGCCTCCAGCTGTTTGCTTGAAATTCTAGGCACAATAAGCAGGCCTGCGTCTTGTGACCGTAACAGACGTGTAGGTACAGTACATTCGGAAAGTATTCAGACCCCTTGACATTTCCAACATTATGTTACTTTACAGCCTTATTCTAAAATGTATTAACTTCTTTTTTCCCCTCATCAATCTACACAAAATACCCCGTAATGACAAAGCGAAAACAGTTAAGAAACGTTTTCAAAATTATATATGTTTTTAAACAGAAATACCTTACTTACATAAGTATTCAAACCCATTTACATTTACATTTACATTTAAGTCATTTGGCAGACGCTCTTATCCAGAGCGACTTACAAATTGGTGAATTCACCTTATGACATCCAGTGGAACAAACACTTTACAATAGTGCATCTAAATCATTTAAGGGGGGGGGGGTGAGAAGGATTACTTTATCCTATCCTAGGTATTCCTTAAAGAGGTGGGGTTTCAGGTGTCTCCGGAAGGTGGTGATTGACTCCGCTGTCCTGGCGTCGTGAGGGAGTTTGTTCCACCATTGGGGGGCCAGAGCAGCGAACAGTTTTGACTGGGCTGAGCGGGAACTGTACTTCCTCAGTGGTAGGGAGGCGAGCAGGACAGAGGTGGATGAACGCAGTGCCCTTATTTGGGTGTAGGGCCTGATCAGAGCCTAGAGGTACTGCGGTGCCGTTCCCCTCACAGCTCCGTAGGCAAGCACCATGGTCTTGTAGCGGATGCGAGCTTCAACTGGAAGCCAGTGGAGAGAGTGGAGGAGCGGGGTGACGTGAGAGAACTTGGGAAGGTTGAACACCAGACGGGCTGCGGCGTTCTGGATGAGTTGTAGGGGTTTAATGGCACAGGCAGGGAGCCCAGCCAACAGCGAGTTGCAGTAATCCAGACGGGAGATGACAAGTGCCTGGATTAGGACCTGCGCCGCTTCCTGTGTGAGGCAGGGTCGTACTCTGCGGATGTTGTAGAGCATGAACCTACAGGAACGGGCCACCGCCTTGATGTTAGTTGAGAATGACAGGGTGTTGTCCAGGATCACGCCAAGGTTCTTAGCGCTCTGGGAGGAGGACACAATGGAGTTGTCAACCGTGATGGCGAGATCATGGAACGGGCAGTCCTTCCCCGGGAGGAAGAGCAGCTCCGTCTTGCCGAGGTTCAGCTTGAGGTGGTGATCCGTCATCCACACTGATATGTCTGCCAGACATGCAGAGATGCGATCCGCCACCTGGTCATCAGAAGGGGGAAAGGAGAAGATTAATTGTGTGTCGTCTGCATAGCAATGATAGGAGAGACCATGTGAGGTTATGACAGAGCCAAGTGACTTGGTGTATAGCGAGAATAGGAGAGGGCCTAGAACAGAGCCCTGGGGGACACCAGTGGTGAGAGCGCGTGGCGAGGAGACAGATTCTCGCCACGCCACCTGGTAGGAGCGACCTGTCAGGTAGGACGCAATCCAAGCGTGGGCCGCGCCGGAGATGCCCAACTCGGAGAGGGTGGAGAGGAGGATCTGATGGTTCACAGTATCGAAGGCAGCCGATAGGTCTAGAAGGATGAGAGCAGAGGAGAGAGAGTTAGCTTTAGCAGTGCGGAGCGCCTCCGTGATACAGAGAAGAGCAGTCTCAGTTGAATGACAAGTCTTGACAAAACCTTTTCTATGAGACTCAAAATTGAGCTCAGGTGCATCCTGTTTCAATTGATCATCCTTGAGATGTTTCTACAACTTGATTGGAGTCCACCTGTGGTATATTCAATTGATTGGACATGATTTGGAAAGGCACACACCTGTCTATATAAGGTCCCACAGTTGACAGTGCATGTTAGAGCAAAAACCAAGCCATGAGGACGAAGGAATTGTCCTTAGAGCGCCGAGACAGCATTGTGTCGAGGCACAGACCTGGGGAAGGGTACCAAAAAATGTCTGCAGCATTGAAGGTCCCTAAAAACACAGTGGCCTTCATCATTCTAAAATTGAAGAAGTTTGGAAGTACCAAGACTCTTCCAAGAGCCGGGTTTTGGTCAGAGAGGTGACGAAGAACCTGATGGTCACTGACAGAGTTCTAGAGTTCCTCTTTGGATATGGGAGAACCTTCCAAAAGGACATACCATCTCTACAGCACTCCACCAATCAGGTCATTATGGTAGAATGGGCAGACGGAAGCCACTCCTCAGTAAAAGGCACATGACAGCCTGCTTGCAGTTTGCCAAAAGGCACCTGAAAACTCTCAGACAATGAAAAACAAGTGTCTCTGGTCTGATGAAACCAAGATTGAACTATTTGGCCTGAATGCCAAGCATCACGTCTGGAAGAAACCTGGCACCATCCCTACGGTGAAGCATGGTGGTGGCATCATCATGCTGTGGGAGTGTTTTTGGCAGTTTTTGTGACTGGGAGACTAGTCAGGATCGAGGCAAAGATGAATGGAGCAAAGTAGAGAGAGATCCTTGATGAAAATCTGCTCTAGAGCGCTCAGGTCAGACTGGTGTGAAGGTTCACCGTCCAACAGGATAACGATCCTAGGCACAAAACCAAGATTACGCAGGAGCGATTTCGGGACAAATCTCTGAATGTCCTTGAGTGGCCCAGCCAGAGCCTGAACTTGAACCCGGTCAAACATCTCTGGAGAGACCTGATAATATCTGTGCAGCGACACTTCCCATCCAACCTGACAGAGCTTCAGTGGATCTGCAGAGAAGAATGGGAGCAACTCCCCTAATACAGGTCTGCCAAGCTTGTAGTGTCATACCCAAGAAGAATCAGTGCTGTAATCACTGCCAAAGGTGCCTCAACAAAGTATTGAGCAAAGGGTCTGAATACATATTTAAATATAATAGCTCAGTTTTTTTTATATATTAGAAAACATTTCAAAAACCTGTTTTTGCTTTGTCATTATGGGGTATTATGTGTAGATTGATAAGGGAAAAAACAATTATTTCCGAGGTCACTGTATTCTGAAGTAAATTGACAAAAAAATGGTAACTGTCTCTCGCTCTTCCTTTCTTTCTAATTCTCTCTCTCCCCACCCCCACTCCTTCTCCTGTCTGTCAGCTAGTATTAAGACATCTGAACGTCAGAGGAAAAACAATCAATGTTTGGAAATTATTTTTTGGACAAATGCATCCTTCTTTATTTTCTTTTTCACTCCAAAATTGAAAGTTTTTACATTTAAGTGGAGTAAGAATAGACGGATAGGGGAATGGCTAAATTAACAGAGTAAATTGTGTTTTCAACTCCAGTTCTATGATTGCAGGTCTTTTCTTCCTGCTTTTCTGTGTTTTGTCATTTTCATATTTTCCTGATAGATCTGCTGGTATAACTATTGCCGAGGTGTCCTTAAGTTATGATACTTTAAAACTCTCTGTCAAGACTGTCGGTGAATCTCAAAAGTATTTTCCCCACCTTCTCTGTCCTCCATCCTTCCTAGTATGCTCAAGCTCCCTCACCTTAGACCTGAACACTACAAATAACTTCTAATTAAGCTTGCTTCGAGGAAAGAAACACTGAAACATGCATGAGAGCATCGGCTGTTCCAGACGACTGTGTAATCACGCTCTCTGCAGCTGATGTGAGTAAGACCTTTAAACAGGTCAACATTCTCACGGCCACAGGGACAGACGTATTATCAGGACATGTACTCAGAGCATGAACTGACCAACTGGCAAGTGTCTTCACTGACATGTTCAACCTGTCCCTGTCTGAGTCTGTAATACCAACATGTTTCAAGCAGACCTGACCGTGTGGTGCAAGGACAACAACCTCTCCCTCAACTTGATCAAGACAATGGAGATGATTGTGGACTACAGGAAAAGGAGGACCGAGCAAACCCCCATTATTATCAATGGGGCTGTAGTGGAGCAGCCACTACATATTACCCCAATTACCTTGACGCCGTTGCCCCTGCACATTGACTCTGTACCGGTACCCCCTGTATATAGCCTTGCTATTGTTATTTTACTGCTGCTCCTTAATTATGTGTTACTTCTATCTCTCACTTTTTTAAGGTATTTTCTTAAAACTGCATTGTTGTTTATTAAGGGCTTGTAAGTAAGCATTTCACTGTAAGGTCTATCTACACCTGTTGTATTCAGCGCATGTGACAAATACATTTTGATTTGATTTTAATATAAATATTAACAATCCAAATGATACAGCAAAAGACTGTATCCCAAAATCCGGCCTATTCCCTATATAGGGCATAACTTTTGACCAGAGCCTATAAAGTTTGCTCAATAGTTAATAGGGGGCCATTTTGGATACAGACTGCCTACAGTACAGAGCAGTCAAGAGTCCCATTAACCAGAGGTATAAGAATAACCCTGTCAGTTTTTAATAATACCCGTCTTCCTCACCTGTCACAATCAACACTAATGAGCAATCAGAGCACCTCATTAACATATTAGTCAATAAGTAATTTGAAGACGAATGTGCATATCTAAACACCTCACTTTATGTCAAACCTGGCTTGTGTCCCAAATGGCATCCTATTCCCTAAGGTCACTGGTCAAAGTAGTGTACCATAAAGGGAATTGGGTGCCATTTGGGATGTAGAATCGTGCCTAAGAACAGCCCTTAGCCATGGTATATTGGCCATATACTACAAACCTCCAAGGTGCCTTATTGATATTATAAACTGGTTACCAATGTAATTAGAGCAGTAAAAATACATGTTTTGTCATACCTGTGGTACACCATGGCTGTCATCCAATCAGCATTCAGTGCTTGAACCACCCAATTTATAATTCATATTATAAAAACAAAAAAAAGTTGCGGAGTTGCCCTTTAATAATGCACAATATGGAGACATTTTTCACATGAACTGCAATAGATAATTATACGTATGCAAATCTCTGAGTGGTGCTCAGCATATTAGGTAGTTAATTCTATAGGTTTAAAGAGTATCTACATGTTTCTTATACTGCTCCACATGTCTGACTCACAACCATATATATATAGAGAGAGCGATGGTGAGGGTGAGGGCGAGAGCGAGCTAAATAAAGTCTGGTGAAGGAGGTAGGGAGGAGAGGAGGGTAAAGAGAGCTGGAAAGAAAGGAAAGAGAGCGGGAGAGAGAGAGAGGTGGTGAGCTAAAGAGGGAGTCCAGCAAGGTAGGGAGGTAGGTGCGAGGGAACGAGAGTTGGGAGAGAACTCGGGGCAAATATTTAAAGATTTATAAAAATGTTGTACGTTTATTTAAACAGGGAGTCACAATTGAGACCACAGTCTATTTTGCAAGGGAGCCCTGCATATACAATTATTAGACAAAATCAAATCAAAATCAGATAGTACTGTACAAGACAAACACTCAAGAAAAATCACCTCATTCCTCTTTAGATAAAGTCCTCTCCGTAATTATGGTTGGATCCACAATCATGTAGAAGTGTTTAGAAACATATTCTATTCTTATTTACAATGGTTGTAACTACAAAATTATACAATACATTATTTACCATTGATTTCTATTGGACAGAAAATCATCGTAAACACAACCAAAGCAAACAGCAAATGTCTCCAACAAATGTGTAGTAACAAGCATCATGTAGTCATTGTGTGCTATGAATATGGGACCAACTTCTTAACTTTTTACTACTTTAATAAACACAAGTACATTTATCTCAGTACTTTTGCTCCCCTAAAATGTCGGAACTATGAATGAAATGTGCTGTAATTTGCAAAATAAAGAAAAAATATTTCACTGTCCCAATAATTATGGTGGGCACTGTAGTTCCCAAATCAATATTTTTAATTGCCCAAGCGGCATCTGGGCGTCCAATTGCAGTGTATTTTGCAGTTGTTTCCAGCAATGAGGTGCATTAAAACTAAAAGCAGATTTGCCTAATTCGGTGGAGACCAGAAGAACCCCGCGAGTTAACCAACCATGTGAACGGGGTTTGGTATCTCATGTTTTTGGAAGCTTGTGTAGTACCCAAAAAAGGAGTTACGAATTGATCTACGGGACTTTAAATTAGGACTAGCCAACCCTTTGATACAGAATGCAGTGGTGAGTATTAAAACTGTCACCAGTGATAAAACAAATGGCACTATGGTAAACAGCATGCAAAAGGTTTAAGAGTAATGGCTGCTGAAATCTGACAAATAGAGAAAGGTGGAAACCTAGTCAGTTGTACAACTGAATACATTCAAATGAAATGTATCTTCTGCATTTAACCCAACCCCTCAGAATCAAAGAGGTGCGGGGGGCTGCCTTAATCGACATCCGCATCACAGGCGCCCTGGGAACAGTAGGTTAACTGCCTTGCTCAGGAGCAGAACGACAGATATTTACCTTGTCAGCTCTGGGATTCGATCCAGCAAATGTATCGATCATTTGGATTTCAACTTGTCTCTTTAACATTTTAATTGTTTCCCCCAACAATAGGTGGGGGAACTATGATATGATATGTGTGTTGTCATGGTGATTTAATACCCATGCTGTAGAAACCAAGCTAATTACCCCATATGGGATATGGCCTAGCCACTCAATCCATACTGCTTATTGTTATACATCAGTGGTGGTAATACACTCTTAGAAATAAAGTTGCTAAGTAGAACCATGTAGGGTTCTTTGGTTTGTCATGATAGAACCCTCTGCAAAGGGGGTTCCCCTATCTTGAACTCTCTACATAAGGTTCTTCACGGACCCCCATGTAAATGGGTCTTTCTATAAACTAGGGTACAAGTGAGCATTTCTTGTAGTTAGCAAATATTTGGAGCTGTTACGAAGTCATTAATAATAATTGCAGATTTTGTTATGTGATACGTTAACTTTTTATGGCTGCAAGGGCAGTATTGAGTAGCTTGGATGAAAAGGTGCCCATTGTAAATGGCCAGCTCCTCAGTCTCAGTTGTGAATATATGCATATTATTATTAGTATTGGATAGAAAACACTCTGAAGTTTCTAAAACTGTTTGAATTATGTCTGTGAGTATAACAGAACTCATGTTGCAGGCAAAAACATGAGGAATTTCACTTCCTGTTTGTATTTTTTCTGGGGGTGGCAGATTTTCAACCAAGCTCTCATTGAAATTACAGGGAGATATGGATGAGTTTTCACATCCTATGCCTTCCACTAGATGTCAACAGTCAATGGAACTTTGTCTGATGACTCTAATGTGAAGGGGGGTCGAATGAAACAGGAAATAGTCACCAATGCCACGAGTTGACCATGCTTTCACTATGCACGTTCACAGGGGAGGACCTGCGTTCCACCGGTCATCTGAAGTCATTCTAATTCTCCGGTTGGAACGTTATTCAAGATATATGTAAACAACATTCTAAAGATTGATTCAGTACATCGTTTGACATGTTTCTACTGACTGTTACGGAACTTTTGGACATTTCGTCACGTTATAGTGGAAGCGCTTTGTGACTTTGGAATTGTTTACCAAACGCGCTAACCATGGTAGCTAATTGGACATAAATAACGGACATTTTCGAACAAATCAAGCATTTATTGTGGACCTGGGATTCCTAGGACTGCATTCTGATGAAGTTCATCAAAGGTAAGGAAACATTTATCATGTATTTTGTGGTTTCTGTTGACTTCAACATGGTGGCTACTTTGGCTACTGTTCTGAGCTCCGTCTCAGATTATTGCATGGGTTGCTTTTTCCGTAAAAAAATAAATAAATCTGACACAGCGGTTGCATTAAGGAGAGGTATATCTATAATTCCATGATTATAACTTGTATTATCATCTACATTTATGATGAGTATTTCTGTTGAAATGATATGGCTATGCAAAATCACTTGATGTTTTTGGAACTAGTGAATCTAATACGCCAATGTAAACGTCAATCTAATACGCCAATGTAAACTCTGATTTTTTATATAAATATGAACTTTATCAAACAAAACATGCATGTATTTTGTAACATGAAGTCCTATGAGTGTCATCTGATGAGAATAATTCAAGGTTAGTGATTAATTATATCTCTATTTCTGCTTTTTGTGAATGCTATATTTCGCTGGAAATGGCTGTGCTTATTGTGGTTTGGTGGAGACCTAACATAACCGTTTGTAGTGCTTTTGCTGAAAAGCATATTTGAAATCGGACACTTTGGTGGGATTAACAAAAATATTACATTTAAAATGATATAAGACACATGTATGTTTTAGGAATTGTAATTATGAGATTTCTGTTCTTTGTTTTCACTGGTAGTTGTCATATCGATCCCGTTAGCGGGATTGCAGCCATAACAATTAAGGAGTAGCATATATACACTCAATATAATTCATGACTTGAATCAAAACCTATATTTAAACCCTTTGGCATGCTTTGAGTCTTCATAGATTTGGCAATAATCGTGTGACATTAAAACATGACCTTTCTTTCCTTACATTTCTAATACCGATTGTTGTTATATCATTTACTTAGCATTTAGCAATGGAATTTTCATGGGCACACATATCCAAAATTATAGGTTTGATTGCAATATCCAATGCATCAAACAGAAAGAGTAACTTTAATATAATTAATAAAACTAAAATTGAGACTGTCACTTCAAGGTTCTTCAATAATTACGCAAATTAGTTGTTTCGATGCACGTTCAATATCTAGCTGTCGAGTTGTAGGGACATTATCGCGCAACATCAGCTGATTCAGGAATCGATTTTCTGAATGACAGTGAAGTGATAAAGAGCTAGTGTGATGAATTAACAACAGCCAAAGTGCAGGAATTAATGTTGGTCTTGAGGATTGACAGAACATTCTATGTCGTTACAGCAGTCAAGATAATTTACCTACTTCGTAGACACCATCAAATCAATATTCCTGAGATAAGATTATGGTCAGTGTATATTTTGAACGCTTGTTTTCCAAGTTCAAACGGAGCAATCGGGAACGTGAAAATGGCATGTTCGTTCATTTTTTATAGAAAAGTTCCTTAATTTTCTGTGTTTGCATATAAAACCAAAACAACTGCTTGATATATCGACGTTTAAATGTGGGCGGGGTTACATGTGGAATGCTTGGTCAAGTGCACAGCCAGCTAACTATGAATCTATTAGTCCATTATATATTAATTAATTGATAAATAGCTGTCCATACCACGTCACAAGATTTCTCAATTTAGAGTAATTTATTCATTAACTACTGTTACTGTAAATGTTGAGCTGACTGATATATCCTAGCTACCAAGCTAACCATTGTTATTATTTTTATTGTTATTATTTTTTATATATTTTTTAAATATTCTATACAGCCAAAACAACAGTATCTATTGCTAGACTAGGGATATGCACTAAGTGAAGTTAGTCATTGGTTGCACATCTAACTAGCTGGAATGAAGCAATGGTGTGAATAGTCTACATATATCCGTTCACTGTTTACAGCAGGTCTCCAGCTACACAGTCCTGTCTGATCAGCCTGATGGGGTGCCGTGGGTTTGTCCGGCTTACACCTGTGCAAATCTCTGTGTGTTTAGCAATGGAATTAAACATCCAACCAATGCATCAAGTGTTGTGCTGTAGGTCCACCACACACTCGAAGGGTTGTGGAGTCCTATCAAGAAACAACTTCTAGCCCTACCCCTAGACACTTGTGGAGAACTGAGAGAATTGGACAGCAATACCGCGAAAAATCCACCAAGGCTGTCAGAGGGTAAAGTGGAGCTCTCCCTATGTCACCAACAAGTGTCTAGACTCTGGGCAGTAGGGGCTAGGGGTTGTTTCTGGACAGGCCATATGCATTATGGGACTGTAGCTCAGTAAGTCAGACAGTTTGGCACTGTCAAAAATGTTAATAGCTGTGAAATACTTTTATCCTCTGTTCTTCTGAGAATCTCAATTGCATTTCCTTGATTTATCGCATCCTCTCTCCTGATTTCATCCTCAAAACTCATGGGATGAGAATGTCAGAGGTCACCCCGTCTCACCTTCTTATCCATTGGGTGAGAAGGCGAAGAGAGAGGACGTGAGAAATTAAGGAAATGAAATTGCGATTCTCCCCTTGTTTCCTCCATTCCCCCTCAAAACACATGGGGGACAGGAGGGAAGGTTTCTCCCCTCAGGCTTCAATGCACTTTTGAGGAGAGGCAAGGAGTGGAGGAAACAAGGACAAAGGAAACAAGAATGCATGTGTGTGTGCGTGTGTGACACACACCCGCACATACACAATAAAAAAATATATAAACTATAAAAAAAAAAAATACAGAAATGCTGTTGTTCATCTTTTTCCTTCTTCTGCAATGTTTATCATGGGTAAACATGATAGAGAAGTTGACTAAATCACAAACAGACCTGGCCACTTGACATGACAAAGAAACATGCACTGCCCATGTGACATTTTGAATGACATGTACATGTTTTGATGTTGCTAAGAGTTATGGCCTCACTGTGCCTATCTAGACTACACATGTGAAGCTGCAAGAAAATCATATTTATCTGTATTTCAAACCATTTAGAAATGTTGACTGTGATGTCACACATTGGCCCCTTTATTTATGGAAAGACCTAAATGGTTCTACAGAGGGCTTTCTATAAATGGTTAAGCATAGAACACTCTATGAAGGGTTCTACCAAGAACATTTTTATCTTCTAAAGCCATCAAACTCAACTCTGGACCTCGGAGCCTGTTCCACTGCCTTTTTTTATTGTTCCACTCTAATCAGGGACTGATTTAGACCTAAGACACCAGGTGTATGCAATTAATTATCATTTGAGTTGAATATCCCTGCAAAGGTTCTTCCTATAACTCTATATGAAGGGTTCTACCAGCTCTATTAGCCTTTACAATTCAACTCTTTATGGCAATTCATTACTTATATCATATGGCCTTTCTTTGAGGGTATAGTTATACCATAACAGTGGTGTTAAGAAACTCATAGTTTACAGGCCATATCAGAATATCAGGCCATACCTAAATTATCTCAACTAGGACAACCATCTCAGTAGGTGGTGCAATGAGTACAACTACTAACAGATTGGATTAGTTAATAAAAATGTATGTTTTTTATCTTTGTGTAGCATAAGATAATGATGGCTGTGGTTTTGAGTGTTTTACTCCACACAGAGTAAAAATGTCACCGTCAGACTCAACTCTGGTTATAAGCACCAACACAGGGTTTATTTTACACCACTGAGTGTTGAATTTAACTCCTGAATCAACACTTTGGAATACCAGATTCATTAATAAATATTCTCATATACAGTTTAAAACATTCTCACATCTAGCTTTTTAAACTGATCAGATTACTCAAACTCCTGAAGTTAAAGTTTAAACACTGAGGTAAACATTTATGTTCAGGCACAATTTTAAAGAAATAAAATAAAACATTATAAAAAATATTATTTAGATTCAGAAGGGTTCTATGTAGTACCTTCTATACTGTGTACTTTTCACTAAACGGTACGTGATAAATAGTATGCGATGATGAGTAAATAGTATGCATTTTAAGTACGTAGTACACTAGTATGTGTTTTCGGATAAGGCACTGATCATATGTGTGTAGACTCTGCTTTCCTATTGATTTAATCGGACTGCTTTTCAGATTGTACATAAGGGTGCATTAGAATTGGGTGTTAAAAATAAATCGGCCCATTTAGTTTTAGCTATTTTAATGGGAGAGTTGGTACAATATTAGCATGTAATGAGTGTCAATGGATCTATGGCTAGTTGGGATATTATAACTGACATAAAGTGGTGCTCTCTCTCTCTCTCCTCACATTTATGTTTTACCTTTCTTTTCCAACCATTTCATTCATCTCTCCTTACAGAATGAATATCTGATGCTCCCACTCACAATCTGTGTTTCTCCTCATTCAACCTCACAGTTGTCAGTAAATGTCCCTGGCTATACATGTCCACCTTCATACATGTCCACCTTCCCAGCATACATGCTCTCTTTTTATATTTTCCTGTGACCACAGGAACCACAGGAACCACATGTGTTCTTGCTCACATCATGTGTCCCTACAATAGTACATTTGAGAAGAAGCCACAGGCTGTTTTCACTGCACGTTTCATAAGAGTGCCCTATTGGTAGTGCACTGCATAGGAAATAGAGTGCCATTTGGGATGTTACCTGTCTCTGGGACAGACTGATGCGTCCTACTTCTTAGAATGTTTGTGTGTGTGTGCCTGTGTGTCTGTGTGTATCTATAAGCAGGGGGAGCAGAGACAGATGATCAGATATTGAGGAATGTACACTGAATACACGATTACACACACACACAACTAAACTTGTCGATTGGCTGCGTTGTGCATTTGAATTGCTAAATGGTGATTATGGATTAATTTGCATTGCTAATATTGCTATTATTGACAGGAAAAGATTGATTGAGGTTGTGCTTAGCTTCCTCCCCTCTTGATGGTAAAGTATAATGTGACTGATATTATGTGTTCACTGTAAAACATTTTTGTCAAATTTATAGTAACTTACTGGCAGCAATTGGAAAGGAAAGGAGGCTACCTAGTCAGTTGTACAACTGAATGCATTCAACTGGAATGTGTCTTCTGCATTTAATCCAACTCCTCTGAATCAGAGAGGTGCGGGGGGCTGCCATAATTGACATCCAAGTCTTTGGCCCACGGACAACAGTGGGTTAACTGCCTTGCTCAGGGACAGAACGACATATTTTTACCTTGTCAGCTCAGAGATTCGATTCAGCAACCTTTCTGTTACCGGCTCAATGCTGTTACTGGCCCAATGCTCTGCCCAGTAAGTTACTGTAATTTATTTTCCAGTACATGTACTGTGATCCATTTAACGGAAATCCATTTTACAGTACCACATTTACAGTATACTACTGGAATTACCCATGCAGTGATATATTACTCAAGGTTTGTTGCAATTTAGCAGGTGCTCTTGTCCTTAACTTACAGTCAGTGCATTCAACCACGGTGGATATCACAGTCATAGCAAAGAAAAAGTTTATGTAACTGTTACTTTAAATGTTGTTGTCGTTAAGTATACATTGGTCTTCAAAATAATTGTAATTACAACAACATATATTGATATATCTCTGAATATCTCTGGATAGTGCTAATACAATACTTATATATTCACAGTAAATGAAATGCCAGGGCAATGAAACAACACAGTAAACGTGACTATTTGTTTCACCTGTCCTTGTGATTTTCCCAGTCTCTCTTTTTCTCACCCTCCTGGTTTTGACCCTTGCCTGTCCTGACTCTGAGCCAGCCTGTCTGACGACTCTGTCTGACCCTGAGCCTGCCTGCCAACCTGTACCTTGGCCCCACCTCTGGATTGTTGACCTCTGCCTACCCTGCCCCTGCCTGTCGTCCGGTACCGTTGCCCCACCTCTGGTTTACTGACCCCTGCCTGCCTTGACCTGTCTATTGCCTGCCCCTGTTGGAATATTAAACCATTGTCTATTTGACATGTCTGCATCTGGGACTTACCTTGATTTCTAATACTATTCAATTGTAACTTATCAAAAAAAGTCTACAGTATGTCACTGTAATCACAAAGGATTAAAGCAAGCAGGTTGGCTGTTGCATATTACTGAATACTAGGTGTTTTATATCACTTGCAATTCCAGAAGCTTAAACACAGGTTTCTAAACTGGCTATGGTTACAGGGCAAAACAGATCAAATAAACATTGGTAAATATTCAACCAGTAAAAGTTTTTAGACCCGCAATCACTCTGATCTGTTCCCTATGTATATGTAATTATTAGGGAACTACTACCACATATCACTTCAATTGGTGCAGGACTCTCACTAATGGCTAAAACATGTATAGCCACTTACAATAATGACTTAAAATGTGTTAATGAGACAGCAGTTATTTCTCCTAGCACAATATTTTTTCACAATGTACCATAATTTACAGTCTGCTGAAGTAAATATGTAGCAAAATAGCAAAACAGTACTTTGTTGTTGTATTGTATGCAAATCATATCAGCACAAGCTAATAGGGACAATTTAATTATATATTACAGTATACCAAGCAGCTAACTTTGAAGTAGTGTGCCGATGCTTGTATCACTTAATCAGAAGCACATTATCAATGACGTCCAAAGCTTTGTTTGATCATGTGCTTCTTTAAAACATGTGTTGCAGAATGTGAGATCTCACTGATTTTGCTGTGGTTCCAATACTTTCTTCAATTCCATGTTGACTTCAAACACTGACCTCTATTCGACACTGCACTTACAAATATACTTAGGCTTTTGTACAAGTAATTATACCTGACTGGTAGGTAGCTTAGCAGGTAGAGTAGGGAATTAGAGAACATTTGAGAAAAGTGAGAGTATGAGGTCAAATCCCATTGAAAACATGCTATTTAGATTTTTTTAAATGTGAAACCACACATTGCAATGTTGAAATATTTTTATTTTATTTTGTATAGTATACATTTCTGTCTTAAGCATCCTAAATATGCCATAGATTCATTTGTTTTTTTAAAAGTAAACTTAACCTGTTGATGCTCTGGGGGCGCTATTTCATTTTTGGATGAAAAACGTTCCCGTTTTAAACAAGATATTTTGTCACAAAAAGATGCTCGACTATGCATATAATTGATAGCTTTCGAAAGAAAACACTCTGACGTGTCCAGAACTACCAAGATATTTTCTGTGCGTGCCCTAGAACGTGAGCTTCAGGCAAAACCAAGATGAGACGGCATCCAGGAAAAGAGCAGGATTTTTGAAGCTCTGTTTTCCATTGTCTCCTTATATGGCTGTGAACGCGAGAGGAGTGAATCAACCTTTTCTGTCGTTTCCCCAAGGTGTCTGCAGCATTGTGACGTATTTGTAGGCAGATCATTGGAAGATTGACCATAAGAGACCACATTTACCAGGTGTCCGCCCGGTGTCCTGCACCGAAATTGGTGCGCAAAAGTCAGCTGCCAGTATTTTTCCATGGGATTCAGAGAGGAAAGCAAGCTTCCACGAACGATATATCAATGAAGAGATATGTGAAAAAACACCTTGAGGATTGATTCCAAACAACGTTTGCCATGTTTCGGTCGATATTATGTAGTTAATTCGGAAAAAGTTTTACGTTGTAGGTGACTGAATTTTCGTTTCGGTAGCCAGATGCAATGTATAAAACGGAACGATTTCTCCTACACACAGACGCTTTCAGGAAAAACTGCGCATTTGGTATGTAACTGAGAGTCTCCTCATTGAAAACATCAGAAGCTTTTCAAAGGTAAATGATTTTATTTATTTGGTTATCTGGTTTTTGTGAAAATGTTGCGTGCTAAATGCTACTCAAAATGCTATGCTAGCTTTGCATACTCTTACACAAATTAGTCAATCTATGGTTCAAAAGCATATTTTGAAAATCTGAGATGACAGTATTGTTAAGAAAAGGCTAAGCTTGAGAGCAGACGCATTATTTTCATTTTATTTGCGATTTTCAGAAATCGTTAACGTTGCGTTATGCTAATGAGCCTGAGGCTTTAGTCACGATCCCGGATCCGGGATGGGGAGTTCCAAGAGGTTAAAGGCATAAAAACAAAGCAGGATGTAAAGATGCAAACCTGGTTTTCTAACTGATCATAGGCTGTTAATGCCAACTAGATATTTGATGAAACAGTGGAGAAAAAAAACATATCGGATAAGCACATGCTGCTATTTATTGCTGACCAGCAGATGTCACTAATGGGCATCATAAACAAATAATGAAGCTACATGTAATGAACCGTTTTACACGCCTAGGTTTCCCATCACTAATACCAACACATGTTTTTGTGTTTTCTATCACTTGCAATTCAGGCCTTAACAAAAGCTTCTAAACTGATAGTGACTAAAGGGCGAAAACAGACAAAACGGACATGGCTAACCACTCAACTATTAAAGGTACATTTATTTGGTTATGTAACAAGTAAAGGGTTGAGGCTTGCTGCGACTCTGATCTGTCGCCTACATAAACGCAATTGAGGAACCACTACCGCATATCACTTAATTAGTACAACATTCTCACTAACGGGTGCAACAACTATAGCCTCTTACAAGAAAAGTCTCAAAACATGTTAATGAGTTAAAATACCACACACCCACCAGAGTTCAAAAGGGTTTTTACACTCCAAAAATGCAGTATTTGTACTGTATTCTGAATTACAGTAAATTACTGTCAACAATTGGCCAGTAAGTTACAGTATAGTTTCAGCACAAGGTTTGCAGAATTCTTGAAGTACAGTATATTAGTGTACTCTGAGGGGGTTCAGCATTTTAACTCACGGATGCAACAAATATAGCCTCTTACAAGGTAGGCCTTAAAATATGTTAATGAGCCAGAGACTCTTTCCCCAACATTTTCCTCCAATCTACCATAATTAATACTGTAAAACAAATTTGCGGTCTTTTACTGTACATTCTACAGTGTTTTCCTATTGAAATTACAGAAAGGTCTTACAGTGTGCTGTAAAACAAATGTATGATATTTTACTGTGCATCTTGGGTGGCTGACTGTATTCAGTTTACACAGTATCATACTGTTGATTAATACAGTAAGTTACTTGTAAAAGTGTAACAGTGTGTATGTGTGTTTGTGCATGTATGTTTATGACAGAGAGAAGCAGATTATTATTATTATATTTTTTTTTCCACCTTTATTTAACCAGGTAGGCTAGTTGAGAACAAGTTCTCATTTGCAACTGCGACCTGGCCAAGATAAAGCATAGCAGTGTGAACAGAAAACACAGAGTTACACATGGAGTAAACAATTAACAAGTCAATAACACAGTAGAAAAAAAGAGAGTCTATATACATTGTGTGCAAAACGCATGAAGAGGTAGGCGAATAATTACAATTTTGCAGATTAACACTGGAGTGATAAATTATCAGATGGTCATGTACAGGTAGAGATATTGGTGTGCAAAAGAGCAGAAAAGTAAATAAATAAAAACAGTATGGGGATGAGATAGGTAAAATTGGGTGGGCTATTTACCGATAGACTATGTACAGCTGCAGCGATCCCACTGGTTGTGGAGAAATAAGTGTTTATTCAAGATGTGACGATGGTGGGCTCATACGAGTGAACCAGTCTTACATACACATACTTAAATCCACTTACTGTAGTGTCAATTTGGATAAAAGCAAATGCTAACTGCAATATATTTATATTACATGAACATACTGTACCTCACTAATCAATGTGAACAGCCAGTCAGACTAAGCGCAGACTAAAACCCTTTCCCATGTCTCGAAATCTCAACCCACACTACTCTCGCTCCCTCCCATCACTTGCATGTCCCTGATGAGTAGTGGCAGCAGACAGAGCAACCCTATCATGTAGGGTGACACACATTAAGACAGACGGTAAGAATAATAACGGCCCATTAGAGTGTTGTGTGGTGGAGAAAGGTGGGTGGTCTACAACGGCCCTTAAATGTGTGGTGTGACCTCAGCAGTCCTGTACAATTAGCCTACCCATCTATCCTTACACACACATACAAGAAGAAGAAGAAGAAGAAGAGAGTGAGAGCACAGGAAGAAATAGAGATGAATGAGATGAACACAATAAAGAGAGAGAGGTCTAAAGAAAAATAACAAAGAAAGAGTGCAGAGAGCGAGATTGGCTAGATTGATACGTGCAGTAAAACAAATTGGTTAACGCAGCAGTCGGGTTAGTTCCACCAGGGTAAGGCTGACCTTATGGAATGGCAGACCTTATGGAATTCACTGCTAACTTCTCTGCTGCTTTACTCAGCAAACACACACACAAACTATCACAAATTACAAAGGGAAACCCTTCCATGAGCTGCCCAGTGGTGCAAGTCTACCAGACAAGCTAAATACATTCTATGTTCGCTTCGAGGCAAGCAGCACTGAACCAAGCATTAGAGCACCAGCTATTCCGTACTACTGTGTGATCTCACTCTCTGTAGCCGATATGAATAAGACCTTAACACAGATTAAAATTCACAAGGTCAGACGAAATACCAGGATGCGTACTCAGAGCATGAGCTGACCAGCTTTCAAGTATCTTTACTGACATTTCCATCCTATTCCTGACCCAGTCAGTAATACCAACTGCAGACCACCAAAGTCCCCGTGCCCAAGAACAGCAAGGTAACCTGCCTAAATGACTATCGCACCGTAGCACTCACATCTATAGCAATGAAAGGCTTTGAAAGGCTGGTCATGGCTCACATTAACGCCTTTATCCCAGACACGCTGGATGCATGTCACGCCCTGACCTTAGTTATCTTTGTTTTCTTTATTATTTTGGTTAGGTCAGGGTGTGACTAGGGTGGGTATGTTAGTTTTTGTCTAGGTATTTGTATGTCTATGTGTAGTTGCCTGTTCAGCACTCTTTGTATAGCTTCACGGTTCGTTTTGTTGTTTTGTTAGTTTTGTTCAGTGATCATTCTTAAAATAAAGAGAATGTACACATACCATGCTGCGCCTTGGTCTCCTCCCTACGACGGCCGTGACAATGCACTCAAATTTGCATACCGCCCCATGTGTTCCACAGATGACACAATCTCTATTGCACTCCACACTGCCGTCACCAACCTGAACGAAAATAATACAATAATAAGAATGCAGTTCATTGACTACAGCTCAGCATTCAACATCATAGTCCCATCCAAGTTTAACATCAAGCTCAGAACCCTGGGACTGAAGACCTCCCTCTGGAACTGGATCCTGGACTTCCTGACAGGCAGTGAGGGAAGGCAACAACACATCCGCCATGCTAACCCTCAACACGGGGCCCCTCAAAGGTCTGTGCCTAGTCCACTCCTACTCCCTGTCCGCGCACGACTCCAACACCACCATCAAGTTTGCTGACAACAAAACAGTGGTAGGACTGATTACCGATGATGATGAGACAGCCTATAGATAGGTCAGAGACCTGGCAGTGCGGTGTCGGGATAACAACCACTCTCTTATTAACGTTAGCAAGACAAAGGACCTGATCGTGGACTACAGGAAACGGAGGGGCGAGCTCGCCTCCATCCTCATCGATGGGGCAGTAGTCAAAGAGAGGAAGAGAAGCCCAACTCGGCTGAAAATCTGTCTCTTTCTGAGCTTTTGTATAAATGTCAATGCAAGGTAATTTATGATTTATTTGCTACGTGAGGTTGATTTGATCAAATAGAAGTTTCAGAATGCTTATGTTGTTAGTAGTGTACTGATATACAGTACTAGTCAAACGTTTGGACATACCTACTCATTCAAGGTTATTTCTTGTAGAAAAATAGCAAAGACATCAAAACAATGAAATAACACATGTGGAATCATGTAGTAACCCAAAAAGTGTTACATTTAAAAATATATATTTTAGATTTGAGATTCTTCAAAGTAGCCACCACTTGACTTGATGACAGCTTTTTACACTCTTGGAATTCTCTCAAACAGCTTCATGAGGTAATCATGTATGCCTGGTTAATGGGATTCTAATTCAAGACTCCGATTTCATATCCACCACCTTCAACTATTTTTTTGTTGACTTTGTCAGGGAACTGGCTCAAAGATTTTCAACCAAGACCAAAGTCCTTACTCCCATAGATAATAATATTATATATAATATTATACAAGATTAATATTATACAATAATATTTAGAATTCCTGAAATCTCAGTGTCAGCAGTGGACAGTATTATTATCTTCTTCAGGAGCTCTAGAAAAAAAATGTGTATTTGGTCTAGACACTAAACTACTGAAGAGACACACATATTCTCTGATTCTCTGCCCCTATTGTACATCTAGTTAATCTGTCCATTAAATATAGGTTATTCCCCAATGCTTGGAAGTCTGCTACAGTGATTCCTGTTTTAAAATCTGGTAACCCAACATTGGTGGAAAATTACTGACCTTTAAGCATTCATCCAGTTCTATCAAAAGTAGTGAAAAGATGGGTGGCTGATCATCTGACTGATCACCTCATTCAGGGCAACTACATACATCAAATGCAATTTGGATTCACTAACAATTATACCGAAAAAGCCAATTGCTATTTTCTGGAGTGCATTAAATCTAAACTGGTCATAGGTGGAGAAGTTGGCTCAGTCTTTTTGGATCTTAAAAAGGCCTTCTATGCTGTGAATCATGAGGTCCTCCTATCCAAACTATCCTCCCTTATAATGTGTCCACTGAAATCATTTAGTTGACAAACAGAGGTCAAGGGGTTAATTTGGGGGACACTCAGTCGGAATCTCTTTACTGTAACATTGGGGTCCCACAAGGGTCAATATTAAGCCCCCTTCTGTTTACCATCTAAATAAATGATCTCCCACTTGCTTGACCACAAGTTAACATGCAGATGTATGCAGACGATACAGCTCTGTATGCTCAATCAATGCTATGGTACATATTTCAAAATGGGTGACTAATTCTTGCCTGCATTTAAATATTGACAAGACTGTTTGTATGTACATCTCTAAGAAATCCATTGAATCTGAAGGTTGTGTCTAACTTCAGGTATTGTGGTGTCATTTTGGACTCCAACTTGACATTTAAGAAACATGTGAAGAATGTGGTTATTAACACGGTCAAGTTTGGATTATCCAACTTTAGATTCATAATAACTTTCCTTCCTCTGGGGGCCGCCAAGCTATATATGCATGCTATGATATTCTCACATGTGAGATATTTCCTCATATGCTGGTTATTAACAGGAGCTACTATTCTGAAACCAATTGAATCACTCTACAAACAAACACTTAAGATTTTTGATGACAAACCAAACAGTTACCACCATTGTTATATCATCAACAATTTAGTCTGGATAGCTTATAGCAGTATGTAGATGCAAGCCTTGTCTTTAAGAGAGCATTCCTGTAAAGAAGTAAAACAATGTTTCTTTTAAATTTACGGTAACATACTGTACTTTTTTTACAGTAACTTACTGTACTTTTTTTTACAGTAACTTACATGTAACCGGCTGCCAGTAAGTTAACGTAACAACAAGTTACATTTTTTTACAATGTAGGTTACTGATGGTCTTTGAGTTGTCATCAACTCCATTTTGGCTAGGGGCATGGAATATTATTTTCCTAGTCCATCGTGGATTGATAGACTTGATTAAATAGCATAGGCTACAGTAACTAGTAATAGCAACAGTAAAAAAATGTATCCAGTGTTGACAGTCAACATTGTTGTAACTGGCTTCAATGAGTATAGACCTGTACGCGGAGCACTTCTCCTCAAATAAAAAAAATACTAGGCTCCTGTAAATTATATTGTATGCGTGAGGCACGTTCTCAGTAAGCAAGATATAGCCAAGGACTACTGTAGGTATTAAAGAACTGAATAATTGTAATATGTTTGGAGGAGCGTGTCTTTGGTAACCGGGCAAGAGGCACTCTTTGGAAATGGGATTGGTACAAGACGAATGGATTAGCCATGTGCTGCAGGTAGGCCTATGTGATTTGTGAATAATGTAAAAGCTTGACGGCAAAAGCCTCATGAGTAGACAATTTCAAAACCTTTTATGGATATGTTACTTAGCTAATGCATGGCCAGGATAAGAAAGACACCATACACATTGCTGTTGAACCAGCTTTTGTTATAGTAGGGTAAGGGTAGCCTACAAGGGGGTTGTTTTTATATCAAAGGAAACGGAAAACAAGAAATTGTTACAGGAAAATATCTAAAATGTTTCTAAATACAAGTGTCACCGGAACATCTAATTTCTCGTTCCATGTTGGGCATAGCTTATATGGAGTGTTTTTTATGCACGTCCAAAATAAAAATAGGATCTGGCAACAAAAAAAGTACAACATCCCACATAAAAAGGGGATGTCCACTCACGGTTTTGTTGACATTTTCATAAAGCTTTGGTAATTAAGATGTATTTCAAAGCAGTCTCACGAGCCAAACTCTTTATCGACATGACAGTCTTTCCTAATTGGCGAATTCATTGAGCAGGTTATAGCAAAACAGCCTTCATTTCAATAAAATGAAATGGGAAAAAACTTTTTTAAATGTTTCTAAATAGGAGGTTTAGGGACATAACAATCCCATTTCTCTTGTTCTATGTGCATATGGGCACTGCACTTCCCCTGTCAAAAATGCATGCCATTACCAACTGCGTTACCACTGAGACCAGCCTTTAGTTGGTCTTAAAAATACCCACCAGAGCTGCCTGAAATTGGCACTTTGGCTCATGTTTTAAGGACACACCTCTTATATGGTATATTTCTGGAAACATGCCACACAATTCCTTTTCACTTTGCCGAGATGTTTCTGCAGAGCTTTTAGATTTCTGGTGACTTTTTGTACACAGTCAATAAAGGATGGATAGATTCTGATTGTTCAGAGAGACAGGACATAGGGATATCTCAAAGCAGGAAAGAGCCTGTCTGGCTGTACTGTACACCTACATACACAGCAAATACATGCACTCTTGATGACCTACAATACAACAGAACATTTACTTTGGTGAACTTGCTGTCCTATAAATGTTTTGTATTGTAAGTGAGAGATTGTGTAACTGGACTGATGAATTAAAATACTTTCCCTGTTCACTGCTTCCAACATGGTAAATTACCCTGATCCTAACTCCTGGAAACAGTTTATTTTAAGTTATCGAAATTGATATCTTCAAATTGGCTAGGATTAAATGCAGAGAAATAGAATGAATAGAAAATGCGTATAATTGACTTGAATGGGGTTCTATCCATTCTATCTGACTGCTTAAATCTGATCAGATAACTTGTAAAAACGTGCCTTGAAGTTTTCATTTTTAAATTCACTGAGAGAGAGAGAGAGAGAGAGAGAGAGAGAGAGAGCGCAAATTGGCCAGTGTGGATTCTTCAGTGTAACATTTCTAGTGTTGATTCAGTTAATTCAATTAACACTCAGTGGTGTAAAAGAACCCCAGTGTTGGTGTTAATAAGAAGTGTTATTGTTTTACACTTTGGAGATTAAAACAGTCCCATCAAAACCAAGCCCATCATTGTCGTATTACCGAACATGCTCTACTGCAGGTAGTTTTTTGGGGGTGGGGGGGTTAATATCTGTGATTTTCCATGTACATTGATTGATCATATGCTACAGAGAGATAAATAACAAATGTTTCTATACTAATCCAATCAGTTACTTCGATTAATTGCACACATTATTGAAATGGATGTTCCAGTTTCAATTTCCTTAATTAAAGCAGCAGTCAATGACAGAAGGGAGATTCAGAAGTATATTTAACGAGGCCAGTGTTCAGAGAGACCAAAGAAGAGGAGAGCTGAATGTTTTCTGCCATGACGGGAATAGAACAGAGTTGACTTTGGGGGTTGTTTTTCTGTGTGTGGCCACTGCTCATGCTCTCAAAATGTTGGCGCCCGGAGAAGACATGTTCCTGAGGTGAGCAGGAGAATTATGAGAGGGAGCTACGTTGGGATGCCACCGGGCAACAAGCAAAGTCGGGAGAAGATAAATATTTGGACAGATACACACAAAGGTGGATTTCTGAGGAGGAATGGGGGGAAAAAGAGGAAAGCATAGGTTGGATTTGAATTTGAGGAAGATGGAGTGTCGAAGAGGATTGGTGTCAAGTGCAAACAGACAGAGTTCTGGAGGTGAAATGGAAGGTGTGGTGAAAAGCTCGGAGCCTGAGCCTGGCATCAGTGGACATGACAAAGAAGAATCTAGTCCAGTAAAGAGTCAAATTTCTGTGGATCCTTGCCTTTTGGCAGATCCATTTGTGGGTTCAGGTTGAGTGGGAAAGGAGCTGGATTCAACGGAATTTGTGACGGTAACCTGTAGTGGACTTGTGATGTTTGTTTGTGTTTCTTCTGACCAGAGGGAGCGGGAGCTCTGTGTCATAAAACTTGGGTCAAGATCTGTTTCTTGCTTTGCTCTCAGGAACAGGGCATCATTGAAAGAAGTGATTTCTGCAGTAGCGCAATTGAAGTTGAAGATTCCTGGTGTTTGTGATGCCCGTCATTTGGTGTGAGCAAACCCGGTGGTAAGCGTGGTGAAAGAGAGGAGTTACTGTAAGTCCTTTTGAGTCAGAGTCTTTACCTGACTAAGTCATGTTAGGATATATTAGTTATCCTGTTTTCGTACTGCTCTGTTTCAGGTGCAAGAATTATGGTCATGTCGCAGCAGTTTGTAGGAGGGAGATTCCAAGATGTAGGAAGTGTACAGGAAGGCGTAGGATAGAGGATTGTGTAGGTTAGATTGATACAGTTGGGTGTTTCAACTGTAGGGGTGCCAATGTTAATGGGGATCGGATGTGTCCGGTGAGAGATAGGCAGGTTGAGGTGGCTAGAGTCAGAGTAGTGCAGAAGATGTCGTATGTTGAGGCAGTGAAGAAAGTAGAGGAGGATGGGTCAAGGGTGAGGGATCCTGAGAGGATCCCTATGAGTAGATCTATGCCAGCACAGATGGACAGGCCAACGAGTGATGTATGCTGTATGTGTCAGTGAGGCTGCTTCTGAGCAGCCTTACAGAGCAATGGTTATCAACTGTACCGCAGAAATGGAATGTCAATCACAGAAAATATATGTTGTGGTGGCTGCTGCAGAGATGTATTTGGGCGTACGATATTTGACTTCAGAAGAGTTACAGGGTGTGCTGAGTGGTGGTGTCCTGTTCTTCCCGGCCATTGGCATGGTGCAGGAGCAGTTGGGGTTTAAGTAGTTGAATGGGGTGGTTGGTTTTTAACGAGTGTAGGGTTAGTTGGACGTTTTTGTTTGTGCTATTATTTTATTTTATAATTTTTTTCCATTTTGCATATTGGATTTATATTATAGTCCTGTTGGGGCCGGTATTGAATGCCATCTGCCATTAAACTTCAAAGAAGAAGAAGAATTACATTTCCTAACCTGACAGTCATTCTGAAGGCACGTTGGGGAAGAATACAAATTCCAACTGTTGGATATCCTAACTCTGTCTGGATTCCAGTAGTGATGGGGAAACAAAGCTTCCTGAAGCATTGAGGTTTTCCAGCCAATTGTGTCGAAAACAATTTCATTACTCGAGGCTTTGATCATCCTGGTGTACACTAGTGGCATCTGCGAACGCAGCGTAGCCTTTTTGTCTACCACCGAAACAAATGAGGTGCTTGTTTGATGAAAAGCTTCAGATGTCATTGGTCTCATGCTTCTGATAAATTGATCGAGGCATCGGCACACTGCTCTGTAGTATACTGACTAGCCATATTGATACATGCCTCTAAGCTCTGGTATCAAACTGAACATCACTGAGTAAGGCCGTATGGCATAAGTATTGTAAGGCAGTGGTGGGCCTTCAGGGCCAGCAAGGCCTTCTCTGCTGGCCTAAACATCATCAGAATATATATATATTTTTTAAATATAAATTCCCACAAATATGTATTAAATTATTCCCCAGAGTAAGAGTTACACTCTTCATTTCATAGCGTTCCTCTTGGTTGCACTGGTTCCAGCCCCAGGTTGAGATTTGGATTTAGATATTTTATCCAATCATATTCAGCCATCATGTGTTGCCAGGGGTCTAAAATCTGCCCTCAGGCCTTCAGAATCAACAGTGCGGGCGCTTGTAGCTTAAAGTGAATGGAAATTAAAATTTAGTGTCAACCAATCAGCTTTAGAGTTGGCTATTGTACGCCTGCTGGCTGGCTCCTGTGTTACACAGGAGCCAGCTAGCAGGCGTAGTGCCTGCACGTCTTTTGATTGGATTACCAATATTGAGAGGCAGGTCCTATATGGGCAGGTCTCAGAACTAGGAAACTGAAATTGATCAACAAATTAATTTGCGTAATACTAAACTGTTTTTTCAACACACAATGGCGGAAGGAGAAGATATCGGTTTGGTCGAGGATATAATTATAACGCCATTCTCAAGACAAACCTTTCAAGAACAGTTAGACATTGTCAGGAGAGGTAGACGCCGACGCTACAAAGCCGACACTACAAAGACAGGCTCCGAGAAGCACTGCAAACTGTACTGCTGGGAATGCCTATTATTTGCAAGTGATCGATTTGGTGTTTGAAGCCACACTAACTTTGCAAACCTGAGTTGTCTAACCAAGGCAGCAACGAGACACCAAAGTACGGCTGGGCACTTACAAACAATGGTGCTTTTGAAAACGTTTGGGGACACCCGAGTGGATCTACAGCTCAACGAACAAGCGCGCAGGGCAACGAAGCTGCACAATGAAAAGGTATTGTACTCTTCCCCTGCAATTCTCTGAATAAAAATGTGAATTTCAAGGTGACGCAATGCCTGGTTATACTGCGTTTCTGTTTAAATGTATAGTGTCTAGAGCCATGGCATCATAATGATGGTAATAAGAGGTGGATTAATTTGGGTGGGACTGTGTAGGACTTCACTGAAGGCCCAGGCCCCAGAACGCTACTGTTGTAAGGTCATGGGTATATTTTCATGATGGCATTTGCTTCAGTTCTCTCTGTGAAAGTCACAGGCCTTAAAAGGAAACAATTCAATAACCATGTCACTGTCACTAACAAATACAGTCATGGGTGATAACTACAATTCATAACTACAATTTTACAAAAACAAAAGTAAGCAAAAAATAAACTTAAGAACGGGAAACATAGAAATATCGCACATAGAACAGATCTACTGCTTTTTAGACTTGCTTTCAAAGAGAATGACAGATCTAAAACCCACCATTTATATGTGAATTTGGACAGGTCTCCCAAAAAGTTACATATTGCAGCTTTAAGAGTTGAATGGGGAACACTGCACCTTTCAAAAGTGTTATTTTAACGCCAGTTCAGTATGACTCACTGAAAGTAGTGTACATTTAACACTTTCCAAGTTAAAAGGTACACCATTGATGTTGCTGTGAGGTAATGAGAACCAGAGTGAGACACAGCGTTCCGTCCAGGGCTGCTCTGCTGTGAATATTCGTCTTTATTTCATGTGTTTTAGAATTTGGTCCTGGAGACAGAAATTACATTTCTGAGGTGATCCAATGCTATTACTAAGAGCAGACCCATTAATCTCACTACTCTGTCACAAAATTAGTGTACTACAGAGAAACTGTCTGCTGCAGCCCGCTGTCCAAATGGAATTGTCCACTCTGCGTCCCAAATGGCACCATATTTTCTATATAGTGCACTACCATGAGCTCTGGTTAAAAGTACTGCACTATATAGGTAATAGGGTGCCATTTGGGTCACAAGCTGAGAGGCAGACAGAGCACAGAGGGGAATGGATGGATCAATGACTTTGATTGAGGAGTGGAGTAGAGGATTGGATTCAGGTTCTGCAGGATACACCCTAATCAGGACACAAATTTACAGGCACATTAACACACATGCACACAAACGCATACAGTCAACCACACACAGACAAAAGCATGAGCACACACAAAAAGCAAGATGGCGCCGACAGACACTGTCGCCCTGTTTCTAGCTCCTAGCCAACTTTCCAGTGTTTTATTGTGCTATTTCTTACATTATTTGCTCAGAACATTTCTTGTATTATTACGTACAGCCCCAAATAACTTTCGAACATTAGATGGGTGGCCACTCACCAGAAATTTGAGCAGTGTGACTTCCTTGAACTAGATCCTTTGTGAGAACTACCCGAGGCAGCTCTATTCAACCAGGGGACTGCACCAAAACGCAGATGCCGGGGAGAACACAATGAAGAAGTAGGGTCCCAGTTAGACTCAGACGGCTTGCAAACCATCCACTGCTTACGAGTATATTACTTACTAACGTTTAGGGCTGTTAAACCTCTTGGAACTCCCCATCCCGGATCCGGGATCGTGACTAAAGCCTCAGGCTCATTAGCATAACGCAACGTTAACGATTTCTGAAAATCGCAAATAAAATGAAAATAATGCGTCTGCTCTCAAGCTTAGCCTTTTCTTAACAACACTGTCATCTCAGATTTTCAAAATATGCTTTTGAACCATAGAAATTGACTAATTTGTGTAAGAGTATGCAAAGCTAGCATAGCATTTTGAGTAGCATTTAGCACGCAACATTTTCACAAAAACCAGATAACCAAATAAATAAAATCATTTACCTTTGAAGAGCTTCTGATGTTTTCAATGAGAAGACTCTCAGTTACATACCAAATGCGCAGTTTTTCCTGAAAGCTTCTGTGTGTAGGAGAAATCGTTCCGTTTTCTACATTGCGTCTGGCTACCGAAACGAACCGAAAATTCAGTCACTTACAACGTAAAACTTTTTCCGAATTAACTACATAATATCGACCGAAACATGGCAAACGTTGTTTGGAATCAATCCTCAAGGTGTTTTTTCACATATCTCTTCATTGATATGCAGTTCGTGGAAGCTTGCTTTCCTCTCTGTATCCCATGGAAAAATACTGGCAGCTGCCTTTTGCGCACCAATTTCGGCGCAGGACACCTGGCGGACACCTGGTAAATGCGGTCTCTTATGGTCAATCTTCCAATGATCTGCCTACAAATACGTCACAATGCTGCAGACACCTTGGGGAAAGGACAGAAAGGGCAGGCTCATTCCTCTCGCATTCACAGCCATATAAGGAGACAATGGAAAACAGAGCCTCAAAAATCCTGCTCATTTCCTGGATGCCGTCTCATCTTGGTTTTGCCTGAAGCTCACGTTCTAGGGCACGCACAGAAAATATCTTGGTAGTTCTGGACACGTCAGAGTGTTTTCTTTCGAAAGCTATCAATTATATGCATAGTCGAGCATCTTTTTGTGACAAAATATCTTGTTTAAAACGGGAACGTTTTTCATCCAAAAATGAAATAGCGCCCCCAGAGCATCAACAGGTTAAGGTGACCGCATTACCGTCACACCGGCGGTCACGAGCCATGACTTCAATCAAATTCCACGTGACCTTTTAAATCACAGTAACTAGGCTTCAGCCAGATCTCATGCTGCTGATGGTTATTAGTAGCCTGCCAAACTTGCTAACTGCCTGGTACTCAGCACTCTATTGTCCCTGTAATCACTCTGACATCAATGCAAATGTCATCAAAAATCTAATCAAACTCTTCATCAGAGCCCATGAGCTCATGCGAAACATTTCTATAGGCTATGCTATTGCGTGAAAAAACCCCAGTTCTGATGGGATCCTCCTCTTCCTATTAAAAGAGGAAGATCCCACCAGCTTTCTATAGGCTAGACCTACTATATGCATTTATCAACTTTCCTGATATTACAAACATTGCTTTCCTTTACAACGGGAGTATAGCCTACCTGGCTGGCATGAAAATGAATCACAGGAAAAGCATCCTCCATTCGCTGTTTAAGTGCATAGATGACGTGTATTTTTTTCCCTGTCCTTTTCTCGAGACAGGTGCATGCTGACTGGCTCCCTAGCTGACATTATTATTTGTTTCCCAGAGCTGTTTTCTTTTCCAGTTGGATCCTAATGTTAGCTGTGTGACGACCCTCCCACTCTGTCTGGCAAATTCTTTCTCTTTGCTCTTGTTTTCCTTAATAGGATGTTGGTGGGCGGAGCTGGGAGGGTCGCCAGAGAAATGGGACACACCTGGGCTCGGGTAGCCCACTGTCAAGGAAATAAACCACCCAGCACGCTGGCAGATTCCCCCAAGCCACGGATGTACCCTCGAGACAACTGCTCATTCCACAGACACCACACAAAAATAACAAACAAAATAACCATGCACAGGTTGTACCAGTTAAGCTTTGTGAGTTGGTTTTGACAACTTCCCACAACAATGTTGCTGGACATATGGGTGTGAGGAAAACCTACAGGGATGTTTCTGAGTTCATCAACTTGTCACACCTGTCAATTAACTGGTAAACCACTTTAGTCATGGTGACCAGATTCTTACTCTGCTGCCAATTGTTGGATCTCCTTTTCAAGCCAAGTTTCAAGGTCCATATACATTTGTGCGCCAGTGCACTGAGCAAAACTATGTTTGTTAAAACCCTATTATGCACGTTCCTCTGAGGCTGAACAGTGGGAGTCTACAGAGGACGGTAAATCTGTTATTTTGGCCGATACCGTTTGCTAGGTTCTTGTCATGCTAGGTCCATCCAGTGACACCAGATATTTTAGATAGCCTTCTCGCTCATCTACCTGTTCCTGGTCCCGATGATTGCATACTGCAGGGTAGATTGTAAAATTCAGTGACACTGTATATTTTAGACAGCCTTCTCGCTCATCTACCTGTTGATGGGTGGAAAGAGATGATTGGCCTGATTCTGAGATTTCCAGGTTTGTTTTCTGATACCCCTACACACTTAATAGAACATGATATTGACGTTGGCGATACTGACCCCATTCGTCAGCGGTTCTATAGAGTTTCTTCAGAGAAACTGCATTGTCTGGATGCTGAGGTCAGGTACATGCTGGAGAATGAGATAGCAGAACCTTCTTTCTCCAGTTGGGCTTCTCCCTGTATCTTGGTCAGTAAACCGGATGGGACAAACAGATTTTGTACGGACTACTGTAAGGTAAACAGTGTTACTAAGCCAGATTAATTTCCTCTTCCTCGGATTTACCTTGCAAGTCATGTGGGGACAGGTGCAGATGTGTCTGGTGTTGAGAGGCCTGTTTCTTTTCCAAAAAGTTTAACCATTATCAGTTGAACTACTCGGTCATTGAAAAAGAAGCACTAGCACTCATATGGGCGCTACAACACTTCGAGGTCTATGTCGGGTCGGGAGTAGTACCTATTGTGGTCTACACTGACCATAACCCTCTCACCTTTTTGAGGATAATGAGATGGTGTTTATTTTTTACAAGCATTCCATCTCGATGAGCGGGACATCCGGGGGACTGATAATGTTTTTGCTGACACGCTCTCTCATGCGCCATGTTCCAGAATGTACACTTGACTGACCACAGTTTGTGTTTGGTATTGTCCTGTTCTGTTGCTCCTGTCTGTTCTCTTCTGGTCTTGTTTTCTTCCTCTTAAAGGTTGCTTCCTGTTTGCAAAGGTTGCTGATGTCTGGGAAGGAAGAGGTTGGGTTAACTTGTTTTTGTGAATGGTATGGTGTTCCGTGGTCCTTGTTGGTGGATGACCCTCCCACGCTGTCTGCCGAATTCTTTCTCTTTGCTCTTGTTTTCCTTAATAGGATGTCAGTGGGCGGAGCTGGGAGGGCTGTCAGAGAAATGGGACACACCTGGGCTTGGGTGTGTCCCAGGATAAATGCACCTCTTCCACATTCATTGGAGACTCTCCATTCAGACACCTTTATAGATTTTGTCGTGGTATTTTTTTGTGGCCTTTTGGTTGTTTGCTTTGGCACCTTTCAACACCCCGCATTATCACATTTATGCATGCAAAATACTCACTTACACTACTGATTACACACACCATTGTTAATTGTATTTAGTTTACTTTATTTAATAAGTATATTTTGTTATTCCTTAGTTAGCTTGTTGGCTCCTTAGCTAACATTACATGACGTGTGTGAACTTACACTTTGTTTACTTTGCTAGCTATATTTCGTAAGCCAAAGTGTACTGATAACCAGCTAGCTAACGTTAGGGGGAAATTTTATTATTACAACCAGATTTCAAATGCTTGTAGATGATGTCATTTCAGCCATTTCCACTGTATGGTTTCTGAATGAGTTTCCCTAATTTTAACATATACAGTAATTGCAGGCCTTTAACGTCTTACATCTATGGGGGCGCTATTTCATTTTTGGATGAAAAACGTTCCCGTTTTAAACAAGATATTTTGTCACAAAAAGATGCTCGACTATGCATATAATTGATACCATTCGAAAGAAAACACTCTGACGTGTCCAGAAATACCAAGATATTCTCTGTGCGTGCCCTAGAACGTGAGCTTCAGGCAAAACCAAGATGAGATGGCATCCAGGAAATGACAAGGATTTTTGAGGCTCTGTTTTCCATTGTCTACTTATATGGCTGTGAATGCGAGAGGAGTGAGTCAACACTTTCTGTCGTTTCCCCAAGGTGTCTGCAGCATTGTGACGTATTTGTGGGCAGATCATTGGAAGATTGACCATAAGAGACCACATTTACCAGGTGTCCGCCCGGTGTCCTGCGCCGAAATTGGTGCGCAAAAGTCACCTGCCAGTATTTTTCCATGCGATACAGAGAGGAAAGCAAGCTTCCACGAACTGCATATCAATGAAGAGATATGTGAAAAAACACCTTGAGGATTGATTCCAAACAACGTTTGCCATGTTTCGGTCGATATTATGTAGTTCATCCGGAAAAAGTTTTACGTTGTAGGTGACTGAATTTTCGGTTCGTTTCGGTAGCCAGACGCAATGTAGAAAACGGAACGATTTCTCCTACACACAGACGCTTTCAGGAAAAACTGCGCATTTGGTATGTAACTGAGAGTCTCCTCATTGAAAACATCAGAAGCTCTTCAAAGGTAAATGATTTTATTTATTTGGTTATCTGGTTTTTGTGAAAATGTTGCGTGCTAAATGCTACTCAAAATGCTATGCTAGCTTTGCATACTCTTACACAAATTAGTCAATTTCTATGGTTCAAAAGCATATTTTGAAAATCTGAGATGACAGTGTTGTTAAGAAAAGGCTAAGCTTGAGAGCAGACGCATTATTTTCATTTTATTTGCGATTTTCAGAAATCGTTAACGTTGCGTTATGCTAATGAGCCTGAGGCTTTAGTCACAAACCCGGATCCGGGATGGGGAGTTTCAAGAAGTTAACCGTTTCTCTGCAGAGCAGAGAGAAAATTAACACAGGTGCACCAAGGACAGGGAGGAAAATTCCCAGCATTCCGACATGGGAGGAGTGGGATAACTCCACAGAGAGAACTCTCTCTCTCTCCACCTCTCAATCACTCCATCCCTTAATGTATTGTTGTGTCCAGGTCTCACTGCAGCTATATTTTTCCAATCAATGGAGTGTGTGTGTGTGTCTATCTATCTGTAGATTATTTTACACTGAGCTTGTTAACTCAACATACACATCACAGGCACTGAATGGCATAGCTAGGTCTAAGCGCTATGGACAGACATAGGGACCAGTGTCTGAGCTGATACAGGCATGCATGCAACCATGTGCCTGTGGTTCTGAACAACCAACGGGTGTTACCACTGAAGGTCGTTGATCATCAGTCTCATATTATACAATGATTCTAAGTCAGGGAACAGAGAGTAGTGTCAGTATTCTCCAATCGTTATAAATTCGGGAGATTTGAGATTAGTTAGAAAGGAGTGTATATCATACAGTTATTCTAAGTTTGTGAGCAAGAAAGAAGCTGTTCCCAGACCTGACAGAGTCAGTATGAAAGGAGAGCTAAGGAAGCCATCCAGTCTTATCAGAGTCAGAGGGATGTATCTGTGTCTGTCTCTCTTCCGGATGTATCAAACATTGAGGATGACACTCTGTACAAGAGAGAGAGAGACCAGACAACCTCTGAACGTCACTGATCCTACATGTAGAGATTCATTCCAAAATGTAATATATACATTTTCAGAGATTTTGATAAATTTATATTCATTATTAACATATCTTGTGAAAGAGATGTTTCATATTACCATGAAAAGACCGACAAGATTTTGTTTGAAATGCTCTATATTGCAAGATCATTTTATTTTAGAGACAGGTAATCACACACACGCACGCACGCACGTACAAACACACAGACTCAGTGAGTCAGCTCAGACAGATCCAGCTCAGAGAGGCACAGCTCATAAGCTCCCTCAGCAGCAGATTTTAATTTAGAATGGAAAATTTATGTATTTAAGAAACAAATGTTAGTTCATAGTTTAACATTCTAACCGAATCGCATGGATTAGTTCCTCTAATCAAACTGAATCACACCGGATCGTTTCAAACTAAGTGCATTGTTCCCGTGTCATATCAGAGCACACTTTCTACTATATTGTACAAATCAAATCCAATTTCATTTCTCAAATGCGTCGAATACAACAGGTGTTACAGTGAAATGCTTACTTACAAGCCCTTAACCAATGACACAGTTAAGAAAATATGAAAAAGAAAAACGAAGAAAAAAGTAAGAGATAAGAAAAACAAATAATTAAAGAGCAGCAGTGAATAACAATTGTGGGCTATATACAGGGGGTACCGGTACAGAGTCAATGTGCAGGGGGCACCGGTGTGGAGGTAATTGAGATGGTTATGTACATGTCGGTAGGGTTGTTAAAGTGGCTATGCATAGATAATAAAAGAGAGTAGTAAAAGCATGGGAGGTGCAAATAGTCTGGGCTAGCCATTTGATTAGCTGTTCAGGAGTCTAATGGCTTGGGGTTAGAAGCTGTTTGGAAACCTCTTGGACCTAGACTTGGCGCTCCGGTAACGCTTGCCATGCGGTAGCAGGGTGAACATTTGTTGACTATGGTGGCCTGGAGTCTTTGACAATTTTTAGGGCCTTCCTCTGACACTGCCTGGTATAGAGGTCCTGGATGGCAGGAAGCATGGCCCTGGTGATGTACTGGGCCATACACAATACCCCCTGTAGTGCCTTGCGGTCGGATCCCGAGCAGAAGCCATACCAGGCAGTGATGCAACCCGTCAGGATGCTCTCGATGGTGCAGCAGTGAAATCTTTTGAGGATTTGAGGACCCATGCCAATTATTTTCAGGCTCCTAAGGGGGAATAGGTTTTGTCGTGCCCTCTTCACGACTGTCTTGGTGTGCTTGGAGCATGTTAGTTTGTTGTTGATGTGGACGCCAAGGAAGTAGAAGCTCTCAACCTGCTCCACGACAGTCCCGTCGATAAGAATGTGGGCGTGCTCGGTCCCCTTTTTCCTGTCGTCCACAATGATCTCCATTGTCTTGATCACGTTGATGGAGAGGTTGTTGTCCTTGCACCACATGGTCAGGTCTCTGACCTCCTCCCTACAGGCTGTCTTATCGTTGTCAGTTGTCAGTGATCAGGCCTTCCACTATTGTGTCATCAGCAAACTTAATGATGGTGTTGGAGTTGTGCCTGGCCGTGCAGTCATGAGTGAACAGGGAGTACAGGAGTGGACTGAGCATGCACCCTTGAGGGGCCCCCGTGTTGAGGTTCAGCGTGGCGGATGTGTTGTTACCTACCCTTACCACCTGGTGGAGGTCTAGGATCCAGTTGCAGAGGGAGCTGTTTAGTCCCAGGGTCCTTAGCTTGGTGATGAGTTTTGAGATAACTATGGTGTGGAACGCTGAGCTGTAGTCAATGAAAAGCATTCTCACATACAGCGGGGAGAACAAGTATTTGATAACCTGTAAAATCGGCAGTGTTTCCTACTTACAAAGCATGTAGAAATCTGTAATTTTTATCATAGGTACACTTCAACTGTGAGAGACGGAATCTAAAACAAACATCCAGAAAATCACATTGTATGATTTTTAAGTAATTAATTTGCATTTTATTGCATGACATAAGTATTTGATACATCAGAAAAGCAGAACTTATTATTATGGTACAGAAACCTTTGTTTGCAATGTTCGTATGCAATGTTTTGTACATAATGTTGCTGCTATTGTCTCCTATGACCGAAAAGAGCTTCTAAACATCAGAACTGGGATTGCTCACCTCAAATAGGATGAAGAGTTTTTCTTCAATGAGTTGGACGTGAGGGATATACTGTTGACACCGGATCAGGCCCCGATCCCCGTGAATCGCTGGAGAAGGAAACAGCGATTCCGAGGCAAAAGATTAGGGTACCTTGTGAGGACAAGGCGACGAGTGGCTAAACTGCATTTGCCCTCCGTTCTGCTAGCTGATGTTCAATTGCAAAAAAATAAATGGCACGTACTGTATATCCTACCAACGGGACATTAAAAAAGGTAATATTTTATGCTTCACCGAGTCGTGCATGAACGACGACATTAAAAACACAGAGCTGGCGTGATATACACTCCATTGGCAAGACAGAACAGCAGCCTCTGGTAAGATACGGGGTGGGAGCATATGCATTTATGTAAACCACAGTTGGTGCACGATATCTAAGGAAGTCTCAAATTATTGTTTGCCTGAGGTGGAGTATATTATGATAAGCTGCAGACCTCACTATTTACCCAGAGAGGTTATCTGTTTTTTCCGTAGCTGTCTATATACCAACACAGAGCGTGGATGGAAATAAAACCACACTAAATGAGCTTTATTCTGCCATAAGCAAACAGGAAAACGTTCATCCAGAGCCTACGTTCCTAGTGGCCGGTGACTTTAATGTAAGAAACCTTAAATCAGTTTTACCGAATTTCTATCAACATGTTAAATGTGCAACCAGAGGTAAAACATTCTAGGCCACCTCTACTCCACATACAGAGACTCGTACACAGCCTTCCCTCGCCTTCCATTTGGCAAATCTGACCATAAGTCTATCCTCCTGATTCCTGCTTACAAGCAAAAGTTACTCGGTCTATAAAAAAGTGGTCAGATGAAGCAGAAGCTAAACGACAGGAATATTTTGCTATCACAGCCTGGAATATGTTCCGGGATTCTTCCGATGGCATTGAGGAGTACATCACTTTGGGCCACACGCTAATATGACACCTCTTAGGAAAGGTGAGACTCTCACAAGCCTCACAAAACACGTCTGATGGTCCCTGGTACACATTTTTCTGTTTTTTAATGAATGGTGTAAATATGTGTATATGGAGATAGTTTATAAGGGGTCATAAAAATTGTTTCCTGAAATTTCTTATATCTCTCAGATATAGGACAGACACTTCAGAGCAAACTTCATTTTGATTTGATTTGGAACTATCTGTTGTTCCGTGTAGTGAATCTGTTATTCAATGCATTTGTATGGGCTAATATCTGTAAGGCCAAATTATTGATAGTTCAAGGGGTCATAAAACATTTTACTAAATCAAATAGCTAAAGGATCCTTGGTATGACCTTCTTTAAACAATAACATATACCTTTGAATTCCATTTAACTACTACGGATACCCCCCTTCCCCCGACACACACATCAGCTGATCCCTTTTGTGACCATTCTTCCCAAGCACCTCTGTGCAGTCAGACCATTTGTTACTGACCATCTCGATTTGGTCTTATGTAACAAAATTTGAAATGTTTACATTGGATAAAATTAGAGACTCAGAGATAGAAAACGGTATATCAGACTCTACAGTTGCAGAACAATGGGAAAGTCATCCTGCATTGAATGTTGATAAACGTGTAACCTCACTTTTGAGAAAATGGCCTTTGAATGTTTTGGTAAACCTATTGAAGAGCTCTTCTTTTTCTACAACCATTCAGGGTCGTTCACACCCTCTTAAGCCTTAGCCCCACCTATCTCTTTAATGATTCACATGTGAGGCCATGTACTAAACAACCAAAGGTTTCAAGACTAAAGGCTGGTTTATACAATGTCTATTGACAGCTGTCGCAGTGACAACTGTTGATAGACGTAGTATAAATCAGGCTTCAGTCTTGTCGTTATGAAAAAGTAAAAACACAAAACCTACAGGCTGCATGACATCAGCAGTCTGGGGGTCCAAAATAGCATATATAGTGTATTTTAACACCAATAAACCCACCTGTATTAAAATGAATTTAGTACAGTGCTTGCGAAAGTATTCGTATATTTCAAAAATTGGGCGTGCAAAATTATTCAGCCCCTTTACTTTCAGTGCAGCAAACTCTCTCCAGAAGTTCAGTGAGAATCTCTGAATGATCCAATGTTGACCTAAATGACTAATGATGATAAATACAATCCACTTGTGTGTAATCAAGTCTCCGTATAAATGCACCTGCACTGTGATAGTCTCAGAGGTCCGTTAAAAGCGCAGAGAGCATCATGAAGAACAAGGAACACACCAGGCAGGTCCGAGACACTGTTGTGAAGAAGTAGCTAACAGTACGCTTTATCTTGAAATGAAAATAACTTTGACAAAATTAGAAACAGAGAAATGTGTTTTATACAACAGCCTTATGTGTCCTCTTTTCAAATCCCTCTGAATATTTGCAATCAAATACCAGAATGTTTTCCATCTCCTTATCTATCATACTCTAATTCCACCGGCATCCCACTGATTTCAAAACTCGGACCTCCAGAAAGTGGAAAGCAACCCTTTTGCAGTTCTACTATGTGATATCTTTCAAAAAAGCTGTGTTAGAAAGGATTATCTACACATACTGACCAGCTCATGTTCCAGACAGAAGTGTGTTACTTGGCAGACCAATCCGAACTCATCTCTCGGCATGTCCAGCCCATTCATTATCTCAGCCAATCATGGCTAGCGGGAAGTTTCCCAACTTTTTCCGTGGCTAAACCAACTAGGCTCGTAATTAAAACCTCTTGCGTTTCAAGTGGCCAATAGCCTCGGGAAATGCAGTATGCACAAAATTCAAATAAAACGCTATAAAACTCAAACTTTCATTAAATCACACATGCAGGGTACTCAATTAAAGCTACGCTCGTTGTGAATCCAGCCAACATCGGCGAAAGCATGAGAAGCCATTATCTGATAGCATGCACCTACCTGAACCACCTGAACCAGTTGTAAACAAAAGAACTAGCGCAGTAGGCGCTACACAAAACGCTGAAATAAAATATAAAACATTTGACGAGCTTCTGTGTTGGCACTCCAATATGTCCCATAAACATCACAATTGGTCCTTTTTTCGTCCATGTCTCCCCAAAATGTCCATTTATAAAGCAGGTTTGATCCGGAAAAAAACAGCTTTCCAAAACACAACGTCACCACAAAACATTTCAAAAGTTGCCTATAAACTTTGCCAAAATATTTCAAACTACATTTGTAATACAACTTTAGGTATTTTTTTACGTTAAAACCTGTTAAAGATAGGGCTGTCTGCTGCCCCCTTTGGAGTAATTGCGTGCCCATATTAAACAGAAAAAAAATCTTTCAAAAATTGCTAATATATGCATATAAAAATATTATTGAATAGAAAACACTCTAAAGTTTCTAAAACCGTTGAAATTATGTCTGTATGTAAAACAGAACTCTCAGGGCAGTCATTCTCCCAAACTCTCTCTTGTCATCATAAAAGTTGGCCCAACTTTGACGTCATTGCCCCCACCCTTCCCAAGCGCCTACAGACCTGGGAGCAGTTTCTATGTCTTCAGCGCGATGTCTGCTTTCAATGGGGCTTCTCATTGTGAGAATAGCGCGCTCACGAGAGTTTTGGCGGCCCGAAACCTTTCGGTCACACGAAAAAAAAGGTCACATTCATGCGCGCTCTCCTCCGGTGATCTCTCTCTTCCAAGAATGATTAAACGACGCGTGTGTTTCTGTTCGTCCTGAAAATTGTTGTGCACCTTTATAACATGCTAAAGCTTGGTTATGAACATAGTTTGACAAGTTTAGTCGACATATAATATGTAAATTCGACATTTTGGTGAGCATCCACTTGACTTTTGGCTGCATTTCAACCGAAATATGCCGTGTTTGATAACCGAAAGACACAGACTTCACAATTAAACAATGTTTTTGGTGAGTATAATTCCTTCCAGGTCTTCTGATGGAAGAACAGCAAAGGTAAGGCAATATTTATGTGTTAAATTTGGGTTTCTGTGGACTCCAAGATAGAGGAGCCATCATGCTAATTTTGAGAGCCAACTCATATTATAGCCTAATGAACGAATTCTGTAACGTTAAAAATAAATGTAACACAGCGATTGCATTTAGAATAAGTGTATCTTTCTATATATATGTAGAACATGCATATTTAGTTAAAGTTTATGATGTGTATTGCTTGTTATCTGACGTTATCTGCCGGAGCTATCGTCATTTCTCCGGGCATTTGAGTAGCATTTTTTGAACAATGCGTAATTGTAAACAGAGATTCATGGATATATATAGCATATTATTGAAAAAAACATAAATGTAGTGTGTAACATGTTATATTACTGTCATCTGATGAAGATTTCAAAAGGTTAGTGATTTATTTTTCTTTTAATCCTGCGTTTGTTGATTGCATATTTTGTTCAACTTGGCTATGCAAATTAGCTGTGTCTTCGGTGGTGGTTTGACATAAATATGTGCTATGTTTTCGCCGTAAAAGATTTTAGAAAACTGACTTGCTGGGTAGATAAACAAGGTGTTTATCTTTTATTTAAGCTATTGGACTTGTTAATGTGTGGAGGTTAAATATTTTTAAGAATATTTTTTGCGTTCCATGCGCCACATTCCAGCTGAGGGTGTTATGGAAAGTTCCCAAATGGGGATCAACATCCACAAATTGTAGACGGGGCAATCTGTATTCAATAGAGCAAGTAAACAAAACATGCACCATTTTCCCTCTTGCGTAACTATCAACAGTGTAACGTTGTTCCAGGATGTGCCTCTTCTTCGTTTCACCAATGATTAACTTCAACCCAATTCCAAAGACTGGTGACATCCTGTGGAAGTCGTAGGAATTGTAAAATGGTCACTATGAAATTTCGCTTGGCAAAGACAACTGAGGGAACGGTCAGGAAAAACATAAAAATAATTCTGAACAGTTTTTCCTCTGGGTTTTGCCTGCTACATAAGTTCTGTTATAGTCACAGACATGATTGAACCAGTTTTAAAAACTGCAGAGTGTTTCTATCCACACCTACTAATCATATGCATATAATATATTCCTGGAACGAGTAGCAGGAACTTGAAATTGTGCACGCTATTTATCCTAAAGTCAAAATGCTGCCCCCTATCCTTAAAAGGGTTTAACAATTGTATTCATATTTACAGATGGCATACAAGTTTGTCATTAAATCACATGAAAGTTCACATGTTCCAGAAAACACATTTTGATAAGAAAATTAGGTTTATGTTAAAATGCCTCTCCTGTGAAGTAGTGACATGCGACATATGCCTAGTTTCCTGAAACGAGTCACATTTCAATATTTTGTTTCACCAGGGCCACAATAATTTCCCCCTCTGATTGTCTGAAGGTGACCCCCCCCCCCCCTTACAGAACATTACACCGTTCTGCAATTCCCTTCAGGAACTGATCGTTCATGAGAATTTTAATCTTCATTTTCCTTTTAACCATTTATCTTTAAAGAATGCACATTTGGCAATGATTTGGAGCTCGTATCGCTGTCCTCCCTGTCCGAAATGGTGTACACGTTCGATATTGATTTTGTTGACTGTATCGCCAGTGATCTGCAGGGCTTTAACCAGGAATTCTTTCACCATCCTCTCTGAATCTTCACCCTCATCATCTTTAATTAAAGCAATGAGAAGATGCAGTGTTCCAGCTGATGAACTCGATCGTCATCTTCTGAGGCAGTTCTGCCGAGGTTGCTGGGACAATGCTCTGATAACGAATCTCCAGCTGGAACAGAAGAAAAGCAAACCACCTTCATTTGCTGAATTGCAGCTCCTCATTCACATTGAAGAGGATAAGAATGAAGCAAAAATAGCTCGCAAGAAAGAACATCTTGGTGCTGCCAAGCCACTCTCTGGTGCCTCCATGCATTGTGTAATGTCCCTCATGCAGCAAGCATGTCTTAGTCATTCCTCTGAGGATACCAGTGAAACTCAACATTTAAAATAACAGATCGCTGAACTCAAAAGCAGCTCACAAGACACAACCCCCCCCCCCCCAAAAAAAAAAGACCTACCACCAATGTAGCTCCTCGTAAAGCCAACACAAAATAAAACAACGGGAAGCCTGTGAAGCAGCCAAGTTCAAGCCACAAGCCTAACAGCAAGCCCTGGCCTTCGTATTGCTTTCAGTGCGGTGAAGATGGCCACATCGCAGCAACCTGTGAAAGTCAATCCAACCCCTCATTGGTTGAGGCTAAAAAGAAACAACTTAGATAAGTACAGCTCCAGTGGGAAGCTCAAAATTCCTCTTTAGACACTGAACAGTTAAACTGAGGCCAGCTCCTGTTGAGGGACAAACAGGAGCAGAGGAAACCAAACCGGGTCCCACTGTAACCAGAAGAGACTCACTCAGTTGTGTCTGTGCCAATGAGCACACAGTCAAACTTCCCAAAGGGTTAGTTGGTACCAAGAGCACAGCACAAGTTACTATTGCTGGAAAGGAAACAAACTGTTTCTTGGACACGGGTTCACAAGTTAGCACGCACGGTCCCCCTGTCATTCTATGAGAAACATCTATCAAGCCAAGCAATCAATCCATTGAACAGTCTACTGGAAGTAGAGGGTGCTAATGGGCAGGAAGTTCCTACCTGGACTATGTAGAGCTCACCATAACTTTCCCAAAATAAATTGTAGGGACTGACATTGAAGTCCAAACCTTAGCATTGGTCATACCCATCCTCCGTGCTCAAGAACAGGTGTTGATTGGCACCAACACCCTTAACATTCTCTACTCTGATTATTCTCAGCTGAAACGCGACAATCCCCAGCCATTACTACATGCCTACCGAGCAGTGTTAGAAATCCTTGAGCTCAGGCGTGAAAGAGCAGTCAACAGTAACCTTGGATTGGTGAGACTTCAGGGTGGAATGCCAGAGGTGGTTCTTGCAAATCAGACTGTTGTCTTCCAGGGATCCAGGGTCCATGGGTCCCGCTCTGAGAAATGGGCCCTCATCAAGCCTCCATTGATGTCCTCCTTGTCAGGAGGGATTAGGGTGTCCAGCGACTTGATCACCCTTCCTACAAGGCAAAACTGCAAGTTACCTGTTGTTCTGAGAAACGAAACATGCTATGACATCGTCATTCCAGCAAAGACTATTTTGGCTATTTTGGTGCATGCCATCCAGTGGGTAAAGAAACACACTGTTTCTACATCCGAGTCTCCAGACCAACCGAAAGAGCCAGCTGAAACCTCCAGCTTAAGCTTAAACTTTGAAGGTTCTGAATGGAGAGAACGAATCACAAATAAACTGATCTCAATGCCTGAGGTGTTTGCACATAATGATCTCGATTTTGGACACTCTAGCAAAGTAAAGCACCACATCAAGCTTCATGATAAGACCCCCTTCAAGCAGAGAGCAAGAGCCATTCCCCTGCAAGATTTCCATGCTGTCCGCAAACATCTGCAAGAGCTGCTAGATTCAGGAATCAGAGTCTCCCTTCTCATCTCCAATTCTGGCTGTGAGAAAGAAGAACAGTGATGTAAGGCTCTGTATTGATTACCACAAACCATCAAGGATGCATTCGCCCTTCCAAACCTGGAGGAGACTTTCTCTGCCCTAACTGGTTCTAAGTGGTTCTGCTTTCTTGATCTAAAATCAGGATACTACCAAATTGAAATGGAGGAGACGGACAAACAAAAACAGCGTTTGTGTGCCCATTAGGGTTTTGGGAGATCAATCGTATTCCACAAGGGATCACAAATGCACAAAGCACGTTTCAATGGCTAATGGAGCACTGTATGGGTGACATTAACCTGAAGGAGGTTCTTGTTTTCATTGATGACCTAATCATTTTCTCAGAGTCCCTTGAAGAACACGAAGCAGGCTGCTTAAAGTTCTTCAGCATCTCAAGGAGTACAGGCTGAAATTATCGCCAGAAGAATGTAAGTTCTTCCAAACCTCTGTGCGGTATCTAGGCCATGCCGTGTTAGAGAATGGAGTTGAAACTGAACCTGAAGAGATTGAAATGCTAAAAACCTGGCCATATCCAAAAACACTCAAAGAGTTGCGGTCATTCCTTGGGTTCTCTGGTTATTACTGGAGGTTCATCCAGGACTACTCTAGTATCGTCAAGCCTCTAAACAACCTTACCTCTGGATATCCCCCACTACACAAGGGGAATAGAAAGAAAGAGAAAATTAGTGAGTATCACAACCCAAATGAGCCATTTGGAAACCGATGGACACCCATCTGTGAGCAAGCATTTGACACAGTCATTGAAAAGGTCACCTCAGCCCCTGTCCTGGGCTTTGTCAACCCCAAGCTGGCATGCACACAGATGCAAGTACCTTGGGTTTGGGTCCTGCTCTATATCAGGAACAAGACAGACAGAAGACCTCTAGTGAATCGAAGTATAATTCCTAGCACATAAATGGGCAGTTACAGAAAAGTACAGTGACTATCTGTATGGGAATGAATTCACAGTTGTAACTGATAGTAATCCACTGATGTACATATTGACTTCTGCCAAACTAGACCCCACAAGCTACAGGTGGTTGTCTGGCCTCTCCACCTACTCATTCAAGCTGCAGTACCGTGTGGGCAAGCACGGTACTGATAGCCAGCTTTCAGACGATTTCACCTCTCAGAAGGAGCAGGAGAGAATCCGTCAATTTACTCTCCATCATCTGGAATTTCCAAACAAAGTCTACGAAGATGTAGTCAAAGCAGTCTGTGATCGACACACTTCACTACACTGACCTTGAAAAGAGCCTCTATCCGATCGTGCTGGTTGCTTTCCAGGAGAAGGAACATCAAGATGGGTTTCCAGTCATTCCTCATTTGTCAGAGATGGAGCTGATGGAAAAACAAAGAGCTGACGTCAGCATCAGAGAGGTCGTCACTCAGTTGGAAACGGGAGAAACCTCCACCCACTGTTAGGGCCGAGCTCCCAAAACTCCCTCTGTGGCTGCATGAGTGGAACCAGTGGGAGTTAAAGAATGGTGTTACGGGAAAAGGCAGGAAGGAGCCAAAACTACTTTTCAGTTAGTGCTTCCAGAAGAGCTGAGAGTAGTTGCATTGAAAAGTCTGCATGATGACATGGGATTTATGGGCATCAAGCGCACGATCGATCTCATATGATCCCAGTTCTATTGGTCCAAGATGTCAATGTCTGTGGGGAGAATATTAAGACCTGTGACTGCTGTGTGCGATGTAAAACCCTCCCAGAGAAAGCTACACCTCTAGTTAGCATTAAGACCAGCAGGTCTTTGGAGCTATTATGCATGGACTTCATTTCTTTGGAGCCTGATCGTAGTAACAAAAAGAATATACTGGTATTTACAGATAATTTTACCAACTCCGAACCAGAAAGCCTGCACCGTTGCAGAGTCTCTCTGGGACCACTTCATTGTGTATTACGGCTTTCCTGAGCACCCCCACAGTGACCACGGTCCTGATTTTGAATCACAAACAATCAAAGAGCTGTTTGAGATTGCTGGAATAAAAAAGTGAGAACAACGCCATATCGTCCAAGAGGAAATCCCTGTCGAGCATTTTAACAGGACTCTACTCCAGATGCTTGGAACTCTGAGCATGCATGACATGAATTACTGGTGTGTATTCATTAATCCACTTGTACATGCATACAACTGCACATGAAGAATGAAGTCACCGGCTACACTCCATATTAACTAATGTTCGGGAGACAACCTAGAGTACCGGTTGACATAGCCTTCAATCTACCTGTTAATGACCAGATGAAATTACAGTCACTATATGTGCAAGACTTGAAGAGTCACCTGGAAGAAAGCTACAGGATAGCCACCCGGAATGCTCTCAAAACAGCTGAACGTAACAAAGCCAGATTTGGCAGGCATGTCACAGGGTTCTTGTGAGAAATAGTAAACTGAGAGGGAAACATAAGTTGGCTGATAAGTGGGAAACTGACATTTATATAGTCACCAAATGTGCAAGTGATATACCAGTATATACAGTCAAGCCTGAGAGCAAGGATGGTCCACTGCGCATACTGCACCGTGACCTTTTACTGCCTTGTGAATTTTTCTCTGCGACTACACCTGAAAGACCTGTCACGTCGCAGCACATCCAAAAACCTCCCACACGCCTTCATCCAGGTGCTGATGTGACCGAAGAGGATGAGACACATTCAGATTTTGATGACGACTTCTGGGTTGAAAACCTGAAGAGTAAAGAGCCTGTTAGGTTTACCAAGGTCTATGATACTCACAGGTTGAGCAACCTTCCTTGTCGTTCCATCGAGGAAGAGCCTGATGAAGTTACAGCCAACAAAGAAGTCATTGCAGAAGAAGTTGGAACAGTACATAAGACTCACAACTTACCTGATGAACCTGAAACACCTGACAGTGAAACAACTTACCTGAACAAGACTACCTGCCTGAATAAGATAACTTACCAGAACATTCTGCAGATCCTCTTGAAGAAGTTTCTCTCATCATGGACAAAGAGTTACTGTATACGTACATATCTACCTCAATTTCCTGTACCCACTCAATACTAGTACCCCATGTATACATAACCAAGCTGTCATGGCTCATTGTGTAGTTTTTCATCATGTTACACATTGTTATATTATTATTAATATTCTAAATGTTTTATTTCATTCTGCATTGTTGGAAATGGCCTGTAAGTAAGCATTTCACTGTTTGTATACAGTACACCTGTTGTTTCGAAGCATGTGACAATTACAATTTGATTTGATTGTAGTTAGTGACAGGGAAAGAGGAGAGAAGACTAATGTGGTGATAAAAGGGAGCCACATCACCCATACAAGGATGAAAACAGGAACATTAATGTATACATTTTAGGGGATGGACACAACATAATCATATCAGTTAATACCACACTGTCTGTCTTTCTGAGATAATTACTGCAGTCCAGGTCTCAGATCAGATATGACGGCAGGTGGAGTAAATGAGGGCCTGTCATCTCCACCACGGGAGCAGGTCCTAGATCAGATCTTAGTACATAGAGAAACTGTCCTGGTGCGCTGGTTTATGGGTGTTATCTGACCAACGCTTTACATGTACACACCTCTCAGTGGACAGGGCACACACATGCAGGCATGAACACACACACACTCACTATGTGCCTGATCAGCCAATTATGTCACCTTCATGCACACTAACGTGACTGCAGCACTGATAAAAGCTTTAGAGCCACGGCCCAGTGCTCCTTACTACAGACAAGCACTTGGCCTTCTTATTAGGATGCATGATGCAATGCCGCACACACACAAATTAAATACAGTTGTATTTGTCACATGTGCCGAATACAACAGGTGTAGATGTTACAATGAAATGCTTACTTACATGGCAGTTTTAATAAAAAATGTATTAAGTTAAAACCTGCCCATCTCTTGGCAGGTTTGTTGTGGTGACATATTCATATTCGTTGCCCCTTGCTTGGTGGTGCCCCTTGCTTAGTGGTGTTGCAGACTCGGGGGCCTTTCAGAACAGGTGTATATATACTGAGATCATGTGACACTTGGATTGTACACAGGTGAACGTTATTTGACTAATTATGTGGCACCAGATCTTATTTAGTGGCTTCATAGCAAACATTTTTTTCTTCATTTTACTATTTTGTGTATGTCCATTACATGAAATCCAAATAAAAATCTATTTAAATTACAGGTTGTAATGCAACAAAATAGGAAAAACGCCAAGGGGGATGAATACATTTGTAAGGCACTGTATGCATAGATAATAACCAGAGAGTAGCAGCAGCATAAAAGCGGGGAGGAGGGGAGACAATGCAAATAGTCTGGGGAGCCATTTGATTAGCTGTTCAGCAGTCTTATGACTTTGGGGTAGAAGCTGTTATTAAGAAGCCTTTTGGACCTGGACTTGGCGCTCTGGTACCGTTTGCTATGCGGTAGCAGAGAGAACAGTCTCTATACCACCTGGCATACAGGTCCTGGATGGCAGGAAGCTTGGCCCCAGTGATGTACTGGGCCGTACGCACTACCCTCTGTAGTGCCTTGCGGTCAGAGACTGAGCAGTTGCCATACCAAGCAGTGATGCTCTCGATGGTGCAGATGTAGAACATTTACATTTACATTTAAGTCATTTAGCAGACGCTCTTATCCAGAGCGACTTACAAATTGGTGAATTCACCTTCTGACATCCAGTGGAACAGCCACTTTACAATAGTGCATCTAAATCATTTAAGGGGGGGGGGTGAGAAGGATTACTTATCCTATCCTAGGTATTCCTTGAAGAGGTGGGGTTTCAGGTGTCTCCGGAAGGTGGTGATTGACTCCGCTGTCCTGGCATCGTGAGGGAGTTTGTTCCACCATTGGGGGGCCAGAGCAGCGAACAGTTTTGACTGGGCTGAGCGGGAACTGTACTTCCTCAGTGGTAAGGAGGAGAGCAGGCCAGAGGTGGATGAACGCAGTGCCCTTGTTTGGGTGTAGGGCCTGATCAGAGCCTGGAGGTACTGCGGTGCCGTTCCCCTCACAGCTCCGTAGGCAAGCACCATGGTCTTGTAGCGGATGCGAGCTTCAACTGGAAGCCAGTGGAGAGAGCGGAGGAGCGGGGTGACGTGAGAGAACTTGGGAAGGTTGAACACCAGACGGGCTGCGGCGTTCTGGATGAGTTGTAGGGGTTTAATGGCACAGGCAGGGAGCCCAGCCAACAGCGAGTTGCAGTAATCCAGACGGGAGATGACAAGTGCCTGGATTAGGACCTGCGCCGCTTCCTGTGTGAGGCAGGGTCGTACTCTGCGGATGTTGTAGAGCATGAACCTACAGGAACGGGCCACCGCCATGATGTTGGTTGAGAACGACAGGGTGTTGTCCAGGATCACGCCAAGGTTCTTAGCGCTCTGGGAGGAGGACACAATGGAGTTGTCAACCGTGATGGCAAGATCATGGAACGGGCAGTCCTTCCCCGGGAGGAAGAGCAGCTCCGTCTTGCCGAGGTTCAGCTTGAGGTGGTGATCCGTCATCCACACTGATATGTCTGCCAGACATGCAGAGATGCGATTCGCCACCTGGTCATCAGAAGGGGGAAAGGAGAAGATTAATTGTGTGTCGTCTGCATAGCAATGATAGGAGAGACCATGTGAGGTTATGACAGAGCCAAGTGACTTGGTGTATAGCGAGAATAGGAGAGGGCCTAGAACAGAGCCCTGGGGGACACCAGTGGTGAGAGCGCGTGGTGAGGAGACAGATTCTCGCCACGCCACCTGGTAGGAGCGACCTGTCAGGTAGGACGCAATCCAAGCGTGGGCCGCGCCGGAGATGCCCAACTCGGAGAGGGTGGAGAGGAGGATCTGATGGTTCACAGTATCGAAGGCAGCCGATAGGTCTAGAAGGATGAGAGCAGAGGAGAGAGAGTTAGCTTTAGCAGTGCGGAGCGCCTCCGTGATACAGAGAAGAGCAGTCTCAGTTGAATGACTAGTCTTGAAACCTGACTGATTTGGAAAACACACATACATTACCAAGCCACCACTCACACACAATATGCCATAAACAAAGAAAGGTTTGCAACACCGATGCACACTGAGGTCTAGCGTGATGGAGGAATATTACGCAGATTTAATAACTCACCTCTCAGTCACTCTCACTCTGTTTTCACCCAGAAGGCAACACGGCAGGGCACCAAGCCACTAGACAAGGGAAGACAGCGATTAATAAATCACCCTAAAGGCATCATGGGATGTTTGGAGCAGGCAGCAGGGCACCCTGGGACAGAGCCATGGTAAGCAGCACAGATCTATACATCCGGTGGATTGAACAGACTAGGCCTGCATCCCAAATGTCACCTATTTCCTATATGCACTACTTTTGACCAGGGCTCGTTGACCAGGGTCCTTCATAAGGAATAAGAAAAAGGAATAGGGTGCCATTTGGGATGCACCCAGGTCAGTAAATCTACAGTGTTGACAGATTAATGCTCAGAGAATTATTAATGTGTTGTCTGTCTGCATATTCTTCAACTTCATGAATAGTGATCTGAGTGTCATTCATTTGCCACTGTTTGGAAGGTTCTCTAATATGCTGCAGGTGGAATGACCAGTATGGCTGTGACACACGCAAGCACGCATGCACACACACACACACACACACACACACACACACACACACACACACACACACACACACACACACACACACACACATATATATATATAAACACACATGGTCTCAGCTGCAGGTGGCTGACCCGTCGGGGTCTGACTCAGGTGGCCCCTGTCACAGGTAATTCCACTGTCACAGTGATAGGCTAAATGCGACCTGGCGCGGCTCTCTGCAGGTGACAGCTCGGTAACCCTGGCCCAAACAGGTGTCACCGACACGTTGGCATGGCGAACTCTTTGCCGTGGCGAGGTCACCCTGTCGCCTGTGTGTGGGCAGTGACAAGGGTACACAGAGAACTTTCTCTGGCAGTTATCTGTACCTCCTTATCTTCCCTCTCCTCCCACTACCTCTCACTGGCCGGTGCATGTTAGCTAGGCATCAGTTAGCATGCTGTCCTTAATCATCCTGACTTTGGCTTTCCTTTGGGTGGCTGGATCTCCATTAGCTGCTTTCAAGGCAGCAGCTACTTTTCCTGGGGTCCAGCCAAATTAAGGCAGTTAATTTTGTGAGCATCAGTCAGCAGCAGACAGTCAGAATCCTTCAGCCTTGATTAACCATGAGTGAGTAATGGCCAGAAAAACACATTGACTACAGCTACAGCTACACACACACACACACAGACTTCTTTCCTACATACTGTACAGTGCCTGAGCTTGTCTGGAGCCTACAGAATAGACAAAGACATCAATCTCCTTCAACAAGAGAGACAGAGGAGGGAGAGAAAAATCAAGACAAGGGAAGAAAAGAGAATGTAAAGAGACAAGGAGAACATGTTTGTCTGTATAAAGCTCAGGAGGTATAGAACAAGGCTTAAAGAACATGTTCTTAGCCTTAAAGGTAGATTCCTTAATTGAAACAATAATAAAAGGGTCCCCAGCTAACAACAAACGTTCCATCAACTATATAAAATGTTCCCGTAAGAGTCTCATTAGGTCATCGGTGCCCAGACTTTAGTTACATAGGATCTACTTTTTCCACCCTCTTCCTAACGCGGTCTACCCCCCAATATTAAATAACACTTCACCTTATTGATTGGATGATTTGCACATCATGCTGTCAGCAAACTTTGCATAGTCTGGGTTGTAGCTACTGATTGCTAGCCTCAAGCAAGTGTCCAGGTGTTCATCTGTTAGAGTGGACCAGTATTTTGACTTGTTGAACCCATTGATGCGGCCAGTCATGGCTGGTGCTCCATCTGTACTTATGGAAACAAGTTTGTAAATTTGTAACTGAGTGATATTAATAAAGTCCTTGAATGCCACAAAAATGTCCTCCCCTTGAGTTTTTCCTTTCAACAATATGATGTTGAGCAGTTCCTCTTTGGCAGTCGTATCTTCAAACACCATTCTGATGAAAATGCACAACTGAGACGTGTCAATCACGTCTGTCGACTCATCAAATTGAAATGAAAAGACTACGCACTCATGTATGTATTTTTTAAGATGCTCCCTCAAATCCTCATCCATCATTTCACAGGGCCATGTAACAGTATTTCTGGATTGCTGAACATCCTTAATAGAGGAAAGGATTTCTGATTTATTTTTTACATCATCAAATAATGATTCTGCTGCCTTTAAAAAGGCCTCTTTTACCTTTTCTCCATCCTGGAATGGTTTCTTGTGCTTTGCTAGTATGAAACCCACCCAGAATGACGCAATCATGGCTGCCTTTGATTTTGAGCTAGCCCTTGCGCAGCTAGTTGAGACATTTACTTTTCTCTCACGTAGTTAACTTTTAGCTGGAAAGTCACATTCATATTTCTTGGGAATAGTTTTGAAATGCTTCTCAACATTTCCCTTCTTAGCAAGAGCTAGGTTTGAATGGTATATCCGACACACACATTTTGAAAAAGAAATCTTCCTCCCACTCACTGTGAAAGTGGTAGATTTTCAGTTTCTCAATGGTTGGTCCAACACTCACAATAAAAACATAACCACAACTTCATAGAAAAAACATAGTAAAAAAACAACTGCCACTGGAACAACAAAGAATATTCTGTACAGGACTGTTACAGATCTCGCAAGCATGGAAATGTAAATGTACTAACTGCAGATGGTTGCTATGGTAGTGACAGTTTGGGAAACAAATGTAGCCACTATAGTGCTGCGGGTTGGTCCAATTTATGGTCCAAATATGTCAATCAAACAGTTTTTTAATGTTTTGTCTGTGCAGTAATATTTGAGAAAGAGGCTAACCTGTAAGCAAAGCATACAGTGCTTCAGTATTTTCTCATTATTTTTAAGCAGACTCGATGGTAACGCTGTGCATTGTCAAAATATATATTTTTAGTACATACATTTTGAAAACTTTTATGTGGTCTACTAGAAAGAAGTTTGCAATCGACCATTTGAACCAGACCAAAATCCTGGGCAGCAATGCATTAGGTGTCACGCCCTGGTCAAAGTATATTGTGTTTGTCTGCATTTATTTGGTCAGGCCAGGGTGTGACATGGGTTTTTTGTGGTGTGTTTTGTCTTGGGGGTGTCTAGCATAGTCTATGGCTGCCTGAGGCGGTTCTCAATCAGAGTCAGGTGATTATTGTTGTCTCTGATTGGGAACCATATTTAGGCAGCCATATTCTTTGAGTATTTCGTGGGTGATTGTTCCTGTCTCTGTGTTTGTTGTCACCAGATAGGCTGTATAGGTTTTCACGTTCCGTTTGTTGTTTTTGTATAGTTCGTTTATTTTTCATCGTCATTTAACATGTCTCAAAAATACCACGCTGTATTTTGGTCCGCTTCTCCTTCACCAGACGAGAACCGTTACATTAGGTCATTAAAGTTGAACTGACAGCATTTGAACTACATTGCAGATATGAAACAAACATACAATCATAATATCAGTTAATGCCATGATGTACAGGAAGGCATTGTTGGGATAATGGATGGGTGCAGTTCAATGCATGATTAATATAATTTACCAATACATTTCCTGGTAGTCCAAAAACTATTGCTATCAGGTTATATATCCATTGATTATTGAAGATTATAAACTGGGTGGTTCGAGCCCTGAACGGGTATGACAAAACATGTATTTTTACTGCTCTAATTACAGTTTTTTACAATAACTTTGGCACTAATGTTGGAACCTTGATGTAATTTTTCAAAACTCTAGACACAAAACTCACAACCAATGATCAAAATGCACATTTTTCAAAACTCTTAACAATTTTTCTAATTGCTTGGATACAATACACATAAAGCTAAGATCATTTGTTCATTGAACTTAAATCACTTGTTCAAAATGACACAAATTAACATCAGAGTATTACCATTTCAAAATGCAATTCACACATTACATCTGAGATGACTGTCTATTCTATTTCATTACAATGATCTATCTATCAATTGATACAACTGTTACGCTGTTGCGTTACTCTTAATGCATAGTTTTACGGAAACTGACAAACGATATTCCATGAAAGTTTCAGGATAACGAGATCCATTGACACCAGTTACCGTGGAACATGAACCAATTGGACTACATTATCTATGGATGTAATATTTCATCATCATTCTTTATCAGACACTGTTTCTATGGTCCCATGTACCACTTTTCCAGACCATGTTTTCAAATTTGACATTACTGTACACTCACCGGCCACTTTATTAGGCACGCCTATCTAGTACTTTTGCCTCCACAACAGCCTGAATTATTCACGGTGTTGTACGTTAAGAGATGCCCTTTTGCACACCACTGTTTTAAACAGCAGTTATTTGAGTGTTTGTGGCCTTTCTGTTAGTTTGAATGAGTCTGGACATTCTCTTCTGACCTCTCTCATTAACAAGGTGGTTTTGCCGAAATAACTTCCTCTCATTGAATGTGTTTTGTTTATCACACCATTCTCCGTAAACTCCAGAGACTGTAGTGCATAAAAATCCCAGGAAGGCAGTTGTTTCTGAGATGCTGGAATCACCATGTGTGGCATCAACAATCATACCACGGTCAAAGTTGCTTAGATTACGCATTTTGCCCGTTCTAATGTTCAGGCCCATCCACAATTTTCCACCCTGTGCTTACCCCCATACTCTCCTTTCCTTAACCCGATTGAGGAATTTTTCTCCACATGGAGGTGGAAGGTATATGATAGGCGCCCTCACGAACAAGCCACCCTTCTCCAGGCCATGGATGACACATCACGGCAGACCAGTGTCAGGCCTGGATTCGCCACGCCCGAAGATTCTTCCCAAGAAGTTTGGTTAATGAAAATATCCATTGTGATGTGGATGAGAACCTGTGGCCAAATCCACAAGACAGGATTGATGGAAATATAGAAGTTGTAATCAATCTTTTGTTTTGCTTTTTACAGTAAGCCAGGTGAGGAACACTGCAGTGATGTTTTACAGTAAGCCAGGTGAGGAACACTGAAGTGATGTTTTACAGTAAGCCAGGTGAGGAACACTGAAGTGATGTTTTACAGTAAGCCAGGTGAGGAACACTGAAGTGATGTTTTACAGTAAGCCAGGTGAGGAACACTGAAGTGATGTTTTACAGTAAGCCAGGTGAGAAACATTGCAGTTGACCTTTAACTGTTTTTTCTTTTTTTGTAGCTAATTATTTTTGCTTTATTTCAAAGAAACCTATGATGTGATTTTATTGTATTTCATCATTACATTTAATATTTTGTTCAATGATTCCACTGTGTCTGTAGTATTCTCTCTACTAGTCCTTTTACAGTGATGCATTTACGTGTAGTAGCATAATGAAACATGTATCACATATTTAATGATTGTATGAACAACTACACAGTGAAACTATCGGTATCTTGTGTGTGGGTGATCTAAATGAATATTCCTATGGTATTTCATGATAAATGAGTTATTTGAACCAATGATTCTGCAAGTGCAAGGTTTCTTTAACGATATGAATGCACGATGCAATGTTTTGAACATTGGACAGCCTGCGTTACAAGTGATGACCGTTTTGAGTTGTGTGTCGGGTTTTGAAAGGACCACAAGGTTCTGAAATTAGTGCCAAAGTGATTGTTAAAAACTGTAAGTTGGTAACCAGTTTACAATATCAGTAAGGCACCTCGGGGGTTTGTGATATGTGGCCAATATTCCACGGCTAAGGGCTGTGTCCAGGCACTTCATGTTACGTTGTGCATAAGAACAGCCCTTAGCCATGGTATATTGGCCATATACCACACCTCCTCAGGCATTATAGCTTAAATATAACTTAGAAATGCCTCATGTAGTACACCATCAGAACCCAAGATATAAACTTGTTTTAACCCAACGTAAACAAAGACTATATGGCCTCAAAACATGGTCCAAAATATATTTTGGGCCTCCCGGGTGGCGCAATGGTCTAAGGCACTGCGGTGCAGTGCTCGAGATTTTGGAATCGAATCCAGGCTCTGTCGCAGCCGGTCACTACCGGGAGGCCCATGGGGCGGCGCACAATTGGCCCAGCGTCGTCCGGGTTAGGGAGGGTTTGGCCGGCTGGGATATCCTTGTCTCATCGCGCACTAGTGTCTCCTGTCGCCAGGGGTACGGTGTTTCCTCTGACACATTGGTGCGGCTGGCTTCCGGGTTGGATGGGCATTGTGTCAAGAAGCAGTGTGGCTTGGTTGGGTTGTATTTCGGAGGACGCATGGCTCTCGACCTTCGCCTCTCCCGAGTCCGTACGGGAGTTGCAGCGATGAAAAAAGACTGTTCTACTACCAATTGGATGCAACGAAATTGGGGAGAAAAAAGGGGTGAAATGTACCAATCAGCACTCTAATAGCTGCAGGAGGAGATGAACTGCTGCTGCTACTCTCCAACAATCACTGGCTCACAGTGATGATTGAGGAAACACTAACTCACTTTACTTTTAAAATCCTGTTAATATTTCTATAGAAAGACACTCGTTCACATAAAATATACTGAATATTTCAAACATTAGGAACACCTTCCTAATATTGAGTTTTGCCCTCAGAAAAGTCTCAATTTGTCAGGGCATGGACACTACAAGGTGTCGAAAGCGTTCCACAGGGATGCTGGCCCATGATGACTCACAGTTGTGTCAAGTTTGGGTGGTGGACCAATCTTGATACACACGGGAAACTGTCGAGCATGAAAAGCCCAGCAGTGTTGATGTTCTAGACACAAACCGGAGCACCTGGCACCTACTACCATACCCCATCCAAAGGCACTGAAATATTTTGTCTTGCCCATTCTTCCTCTGAATGGCACATACACAATCCATGTTTCAATTGTCTCAAGGCTTAAAAATCCTTCTTTAACCTGTCTCCTCCCCTACATCTATACTGAGATTGAAGTGGATTTAACAAGTGACATCAATAAGGGATCATAGCTTTCACCTGGTCAGACTATATCATAATATACACAGTTTCGTACACTCATTGTGTATTACTCACACACACGTTAAAATACAGTTATAGGCCTGGCTGTTTAATATCCCTTATTATCATTAGTATAGCAGAAACACACCCATTGGAGTATGGAACTTGCATATGTAAACACACTTTATTCAAACTATACGATCAGGTAGATATACTGTAAGTCATTCAGTGCCAGAGACAAAACATGATAATTCGATAAATGGATGGAGAAGACTTGAGCATGTGATCCTCAGACACTCTTTCCATCTGTCTTTTCTTTGTTTACACTGCCATTCCTCTGAGCATCCTGTCTGTGCTGAATCAGCATAGGAAGCTCGATATATGGGGTTGGGTAAGGTTAACTGTTTTTCCATCATCCGCTATCCTCATCTCTTTTAACAAATGGCTACATCAAGATACACAAGGTCTAGTCAGGCAGTCAGTGAGTGGCAGGTCATGATGGGGGGGAGGAGAGAGAGAGAGAGAGAGAGAGAGAGAGAGAGAAGGTAGGAGGACAGGAAGTGTTGCATTAGAATTCTTCACTGTAAAACAATATTCTGGGTTGAATTGAAATTGACAAGAAAACAACAACCAACATACACTTAATAGCAATGAGTTTGTCATTTCAATTATTTGATGATTTCATTGGACCCTAAAATTTTTCCACTGCTCACAAAAAATAAAGGGAACACTAAAATAACACATCCTAGATCTGAAAGAATGAAATATTCTTATTAAATATGTTTTTCTTTACATAGTTGAAACTGCTGACAACAAATTCACACAAAAGTATCAATGGAAATCAAATGTATCAACCCATGGGGGTCTGGATTTGGAGTCACACTCGCACGGTGTTGGGCTGTAAGCACAACCCCCAACTATGGAAGCCGGGCCCTTATACCACCCTCATGGAGTCTGTTTCTGACCGTTTGAGCAGACACATGCACATTTGTGGCCTGCTGGAGGTAATTTTGCAGGGCTCTGGCAGTGCTCCTCCTGCTCCTCCTTGCACAAAGGCGGAGGTAGTGGTCCTGCTGCTGGGTTGTTGCCCTCCTACGGCCTTCTCCACATCTCCTGATGTGCTGGCCTGTCTCCTGGTAGCCCCCAATAGCCTCCATGCTCTGGACACTACACTGACAGACACAGCAAACCTTCTTGCCACAGCTCGCATTGATGTGCCATCCTGGATGAGCTGCACCCACTTGTGTGGGTTGTAGACTCCGTCACATGCTACCACTAGAGTAAAAGCACCGCCAGCATTCAAAAGTGACCAAAACATCAGCCAGGAAGCATAGGAACTGAGAAGTGGTCTGTGGTCACCACCTGCAGAACCGCTCCTTTATTGGGGGTGTCTTGCTAATTGCCTATAATTTCCACCTGTTGTCTATTCCATTTGCACAACAGCATGTGAAGTTTATTGTCAATCAGTGTTGCTTCCTTTAGTGGACAGTTTGATTTCACAGAAGTGTGATTGACTCTCTCTCTCTTGATTGAATTGTCACGCCCTGGCCTTAGTTATATTTGTTTTCTTTTATTTTGTTTTGGTCAGGGTGTGACATGGGGGATTTATGTGTGTCAGGTCTAGGGTTTTATGTATGTTTATGGGGTGTTTTTTAGTCTAGGTGTTTATGTAAGTCTATGGTTGCCTAGATTTGTTCTCAATTAGAGGCAGGTGTTTATTTTTGTCTCTGATTGGGAACCATATTTAGGCAGCCATGTTCTTTGGGTATTTTGTGGGTGATTGTCTTCTGTCTTTGTGTCATTGCACCAGGTAGGACTGTTTCGGTTTTCACTTTTGTTGTTTTGTATTTTTGTAGTGTTCTCGTGTATGGTCTTGATTAACCTCTAGCGTGGAGCAATCCCGTATCCGGGAGCGTAATCATAGCCTCAAGCTCATTAGCCTAACGCAACGTTAACTATTTATGAAAATCGCAAATGAAATGAAAAAAATATATTGGCTCACAAGCTTAGCCTTTTGTTAACAACACTGTCATCTCAGATTTTCAAAATATGCTTTTCAACCATAGCTACACAAGCATTTGTGTGAGTATTGATAGTTAACATAGCATTAAGCCTAGCATTCAGCAGGCAACATTTTCACAAAAACAAGAAAAGCATTCAAATAAAATCATTTACCTTTGAAGAACTTCGGATGTTTTCAATGAGGAGACTCTCAGTTAGATAGCAAATGTTCAGTTTTTCCAAAAAGATTATTTGTGTAGGAGAAATCGCTCCGTTTTGTTCATCACGTTTGGCTAAGAAAAAAACACGAAAATTCAGTCATTACAACGCCAAACTTTTTTCCAAATTAACTCCATAATATCGACAGAAACATGGCAAATGTTGTTTAGAATCAATCCTCAAAGTGTTTTTCACATATCTGTTCGATGGCAAATCATTCGTGGCAGTTGCCTTTGTCCTCTGAACCTAATGGAAAAGTGGACGCAGCTGGAGATTGCACAATTATTTCTACGGAGGACCCCAAGCGGACACCTGGTAAATGTAGTCTCTTATGGTCAATCTTCCAATGATATGCCTACAAATACGTCACAATGCTGCAGACACCTTGGGGAAACGACAGAAAGTGTAGGCTCATTCCTGCTCATTCACAGCCATATAAGGAGACATTGGAACACAGCACATTCGAAATCTGGGGCATTTCCTGTATGAAATTTCATCTTGGTTTCGCCTGTAGCATTAGTTCTGGGGCACTCACAGACAATATCCTTGCAGTTTTGGAAACGTCAGAGTGTTTTCTTTCCAAAGCTGTCAATTATATGCATAGTCGAGCATCTTTTCGTGACAAAATATCTTGTTTAAAACGGGAACGTTTTTTTATCCAAAAATTAAAAGAGCGCCCCCTATATCAAAGAAGTTAAACATGTTGAACTCTAACCACGCTGCATTTTGGTCCTCCTCTCCTTCCCAGGAGGAAAACCGTTACAGTAATGGACACATGATGTCTATAAAATACTGTTTTGATGGTTGTGCTGATTTTGATGAGCTAATGCTAAGCTACTTGACAGCTGTGTGTGGTGCCATGTTTGACATCATACAATGCATTCTGGTTGTCATGTAAATGTCTGTCAGACCAAAGATGTTATAAAAAATTAGGTGAGCGGATGGTTCACTCGTGTTTCGAGTAAACTTACGGAAGTGAATGACTGTAGACAACACATGTATACTGCAAACAGACCCAACTCTTGTAACCTCTTTTCTTTGGTTGACGCGAAAAAACAAACATGGGGGCGCACAAAAACTAAGCACCATCGGATTACTTTTGACTTTTAGAAAGTGTTCTACTCAAATATTTCGATCACTGGTAAGCTCACCCGTGATGTGATGACTTGTAAATAGTAATTGCTATTATCAATCTGGTATAGATGAGAATTGTGTTACGCTGTCACTACTTCTGTGAATGTCTGCATCAAAAAATTAACTGCTCACATTAAGGACATAACTTTGTAAAGACTGTGTTTGTGCAAAATGTTGCTGTAAAAAAATGGTGTGGCCAGCTGAAACACTGACTGTTTCATTAATCGTAACTGGACCATCTAAATAAGTGCTCTAATCACACCTGATTTGAGTGTACGCTGCAGGGACCACAGTAGAATGATCACACTACAGTGTTCGCACGTGTTAAAGTAAAAAAATATGTAATTGGTGTGAAAAAACAAGCAAGTATAGTGTGGAGAATCATTGTACCTTCTAAAATGCTGTGAAAAATATTTTACTGTCACGCCCTGGCCATAGAGGGTTTTATTCTCTATTTTGGTTAGGCCAGGGTGTGACGAGGGTGGGCATTCTATGTTCATTTTCTATGTTTTGTATTTATTTGTTGTTTGGCCAGTGTGGTTCTCAATCAGAGGCAGCTGTCTATCGTTGTCTTTGATTGAGAACCATACTTCAGTAGCTTTTTCTCACTGGGTGTTTGTGGGTATTTGCTTTCCATATCAGTGTTTGCACCTTACGGGACTGTTTCGGTTTTCATTTATTCTCTTGTTATTTGTGTATTTAGTGTTCATTTTAATAAATAAATGAACACTTACCACACTGCACCTTGGTCCTCCACTCCTTCCAACAGCCGTTACATTTCCATAACCAAAAAGATTGTATTTTCAGTTGATTGAAGCTGGTGTACAAAAATGAAAGTAAAAGAAGAACAAACTAAACTTCGGCACAGGAAGCATAGAAATGGTGTACATAGAACAGATCTACTGCTTCTTGGACTTGTGTTCAATGAGGATGACAGATCTATAACTCACATTTCTATGTGCATTTGGTCAGGTCGCCCAAAAGGTTACATATTGCAGCTTTAAACGAAGTCTTTTAACCACTAATATGTTGGTTTTACTAAATGTTTGTGTGACATCAACTCATATTTAATCATATGAGTAAATTGAACACCTTATTATTATTCATCCCTGGACTTATTTTATGTATGCAAATCTAAGAACTTTAATAACGTTTTTTATTTGTGTATTTTTTTAAAGTAGATTCAACACTTTTTTAAAGTATTGTTCTGGACTCTGTGAGCAGTTTCTGTAGTGTTAATATGCAGAAACATCAGTTGCTTATCACGAGCGCAACACACACACACATTCCCTAGGACTCCACTGTAACAGGCCACAGCAATCAGGCAGCTCACCTCAATTGGTCTCTGCACCTCTCACATACACACGGACTGTCAAAAGGCATTACACCTACTATCCACCACAAACATAATAATAATAATAATAATATATCCCATTTAGCAGACGCTTTTGTCCAAAGCGACTTACAAGTCGGCTGGGGCCACTACTTTTGCATATGGGTGGCCCCAGCGGGAATCGAACCCACGACGCTTGGCGTTGCAAGCGCCATGCTCTACCGACTGAGCCACACAGGACGTAATTATCATCAGTTCACAGGCACTGTGTGTGTGTGTGTGTGTGTGTGTGTGTGTGTGTGTGTGTGTGTGTGTGTGTGTGTGTGTGTGTGTGTGTGTGTGTGTGTGTGTGTGTGTGTGTGTGTGTGTGTGTGTGTGTGTGTGTGTGTGTGTGTTTGTTTAGTGTTGGCGGGCAAGGTATATGTGTATGTATGTGGAGTTGAATCAGTAAGCAGATGTATCAGACATAGACTCCTATGTTATCATCTGCAATGTAAGTGTGCTGCTATGTGTACAGTATTCATACCCCTTGACCTATTCCGTAATTTGTTGTTACAGCCTAAATTCAAAATGAATGAAATATCATTTTTCTCACCCATCTACACACAATACCCCATAATGACACAGTAAAAACATGTTTTTAGACATTTTAGCAATATCTTTGCAAATGAAATACAGAAATATCTAATTTACATAATTATTCACACCCTTGAGTCAATACATGTTAGAATCACCTTTGGCAGCGATTACAGCTGTCAGGCTATGTCTCTAAGAGGTTTACACATCTGGATTGTACAATATTTACCCATTATTATTTTCATAATTCTTCAAGCTCTATCAAATTGGTTGTTGATCATTGCTAAACAACCATTTTCAAGTTTTACCATATTTTGTAAAGCAGATTTAAGTCAAAACTGACACTCAGAAACATTCACCGACTTCTTAGTAATCAACTCCAGTGTAGATTTGGCCTTGTGTTTTAGGTGTTGACCTGCTGAAAAGTGAGTTCATCTCAGAGTGTCCGGTGGAAAGCAGACTGATTCAGGATTTCCTCGAGGAATTGTCCTGTGCTTAGCTCCATTCTGTTTCTTTTTACTCCTGAAAAACTTCCCAGTCCTTAAAGACTACGAGCATACCTGTAACATGATGCAGCCACCGCAATGCTTGAAAATATGGAGAGTGATTGTTTTATTGGATTTGCCCCAACCATAACTCTTCGTATTCAGGATGAACAATTTATAGCTTTGCCACATCTTTTGCTGTATTACTTCAGTGCCTTGTTGCAAACAGGATGCATGTTTTGGAATAGTTTTATTCTGTATTAGATGTGTTTGAAATTCACTTCTCGACTGAGGGAACTTGAAGACGATTGTATGTGTGAGGTACAGAGATGTGGTAGTCATTCCAAAAATCATGTTAAACACTATTATTGCAGACAGAGTGAGTCCATGACACTTATTATGTGACTTGTTTAGCGAATGTTTACTCCTGAACTATTTAGGCTTGACATAACAAAAGTTATTTAATGTTTAATAAATGTGTAAACATTTCAAAATACATAATTCCACTTTGACGTTATGGGGTATTGTGGCCATTGACACAAAATCTGTGTCACGCCTTGGTCTTAGTATTTTGTGTTTTAGTTTATTAGTTAGTCAGACCAGGGTGTGACATGGGGTTATTATTGTCACGGTTCATGAATCCACTGCCTCCGTCTCTCTTTCTCGCTCTCTCTCTCTCTCTCTCTCTCTCTCTCTCTCTCCAGTGTTTGTGTGGGCGTGGTTTCCCAATCTCGGCCTGATTGTCTGCGCCAGCTGGAACCACTTATCTTCCCTTTATATGTTCTGTTACCAGTGTTTCTTGTTGTCAGATCGTTGTTTCTTCTCTGAGGTTGTGTCGTGTGTCCGTGCTCTTCTCTTGTGTGGATTATCTGCTGTGCTCCTTCCTACTCCTCTGGACACACTCCCCTGGTTTTCTCAGCACGTTATGATCGGAAGATGCGCCCGAGTTCCTGGGTCGGATTCCTTCTGAGTACAGTCTGTCTGTCATGTTGCTGCTGTGAACTACATTCATTAAAACCATCGTTGCTTGCATCTTGCATCCGCCTCTGTGTTGTAACAGAACGATCTGACCAGACCATGGATGCAGCGAGTTCAACGAGTCTGACCGAATTCCTTTCCCGCAGTATCACGAGAATGGATCAACAAGAGGAGAACATCTCCAGCACAGGTCGTGCAGCACAAGCCCTTTCGACGCAGGTATCCCAGCTGACCCAACAATTGCAACATCTGAGGGGTTCCGCTGCGCCACCTACACCGGCAGTTCAACCCGCCCCGCCAGAGCCGGATTCCCAGCTAGAGCCACGGCTACCGACACCAGAGGGTTATTCAGGTGATCCTGACTATTGCAGAGCCTTTCTTACGAGATGTTCCATGCATTTCTCGTTGCAGCCACGGACCTTCAACCGTGAACAGTCTAAGGTAGCATTCGTACTCACACTGCTATCAGGCAAAGCGTCTCTCTGGGGAACGGCGGTGTGGGCGAACCAGGACCCATGCTGCACCTCTTTCCAGACACTCTCCGAGGAGATGAGAAGGGTCTTCGATCAGGCCGTGGCGGGTAGGGAGACGGCCAGACTACTCGCTGACCTTCGCCAAGGAGACCATTCAGTATCGGAATACTCCATCCAATTCCGCACTCTGGCCGCTGAGTGTCAGTGGAACGAGGAGGCGCAGTGGGACATGTTCCTGCATGGACTGGAGGACCGGATCCAGAAGGAGATTTATGTTCTGGACCTTCCCAGGAGTTTAAATGGACTAGTGGAACTAGCCCTGAGGGTCGACGCTCGTCTGAGTCGTATTGGCCGCCGAGCATGCCCTAACAGACCGTATAACGACACGGAGGGCTGGCATGCCAGCGTCGGGAACACGGCCAGTTCAGCCTCCGCTCACGAACCCATGCAGCTGGGGAGAGCTCGCCTCTCCCGGGAAGAGAGGGAGAGGCGGAGATCCCAAGGACTCTGTCTCTACTGTGGTAGAGCGGGCCACTTTATCCACTCCTGCCCGGTAAAAGATCAGGCCCGGTAGTAAACATGAGGCTACTATCGGGTGGTGTCACCACAGAGAAGACCTCATCATCTACTCTCCTCCCGGTAAGACTAAGATGGGCCACCCACACGCACGACACCCAAGCCTTACTGGACTCAGGAGCAGAGGGTAATTTCATGGACTTCAAGCTCGCTCACAAACTCCAGATCCCTATCACCTCACTCACGCACAAGATATCCGTCAACGCTCTCAATGGTCAAGAACTCCCCAACATTTCTCACACCACTGAACCTATCACACTCATCACTTCTGGCAATCACACTGAGACACTATCATTCCTACTCATGGACTCACCCCTTGCACCATTAGTTCTCGGCCACCCTTGGCTCACCCAACACAACCCCAGAGTTGACTGGGGTCATAACTCTATATCCATGTGGAGTAACAAGTGTCTTGAGTCCTGTTTAGTGTCTGCTTGTTCGTCTGTGTCTGATTCTGTGTTTCTAGAGGAGGCAGTGGATTTGTCTAACGTGCCCGTTGAATACCTCGACCTGAAGGAGGTGTTCAGTAAGTCCCGTGCTGCTTCCCTTCCTCCGCATCGTCCCTATGACTGTGCAATAGAATTATTGCCAGGTGAGTCTCCGCCTAAAGGCAAGTTATATTCACTTTCTGTTCCTGAGAGGGAGGCTATGGAGAGATACATCTCTGGTTCTCTGGCATCTAAATTCATTCGTCCTTCCTCTTCTCCAGCGGGGGGCGGGGTTCTTCTTTGTGGGGAAGAAGGACGGATCTCTGCGTCCTTGCATTGATTACCGTGGGTTGAATAACATCACAGTGAAGAATACCTATCCCTTACCGTTGATGTCCTCCGCCTTTGAAAGGTTACAGGGAGCATCCGTGTTCACTAAGTTGGATTTACGTAATGCATATCATTTGGTTCGCATAAGGGAGGGGGACGAATGGAAGACCGTTTAACACCCCGGAGGGCACTTCGAATATTTGGTCATGCCTTTTGGGCTATCCAACTCCCCAGCGGTTTTCCAGGCACTCGTCAATGACGTGCTGAGAGATATGATTGATCAGTTCATATATGTTTACCTGGATGACATACTGATTTTTTCTTCTTCTCTCCAGGAACACGCTCAACACGTCAGACGAGTGCTTCAGAGGTTGCTGGAGAATGGACTTTTTGTCAAGGCGGAGAAATGCATTTTTCATGCACAATCCGTTCCATTCCTAGGTTACATCGTCTCGACTGAAGGTATTCGCATGGATCCCGACAAGGTTAAGGCTGTGGTGGATTGGCCAAGCCCAGATTCCCGTAAGGCCCTACAGAGGTTTCTGGGATTCGCCAATTTCTACCGGCGTTTCGTTCGCAACTTTAGCCAGATAGTCGCTCCTCTTACCGCCTTAACCTCTCCCAGAGTGACGTTCAGGTGGTCCGATACAGCCGAGGCTGCATTCGCCAAACTCAAGAGCCGCTTTGTTTCGGCTCCTATCCTCATAGCTCCCGATCCTCGCGTCAGTTCGTGGTGGAGGTGGACGCTTCAGAGGTGGGGGTAGGTGCGGTACTTTCCCAACGTTCCTCTTCTGACGACAAGATGCACCCTTGCGCGTTCCTTTCCCATCGGTTATCACCTGC
>NC_088226.1:38762693-38777693 GCF_036934945.1 Oncorhynchus masou masou | reverse complement strand
CAAACTTTTGCTTTTGCCTTGTTTATTCATTGAGAATATAATATGTTTTCTAATTACTTTTATTAAGCTATGCTTTATGACGGGTAAATGTTGGCACCCTGTTGAGTTTGGGATGGGCAGGTTGTAGGTCTGTGGGTTGGGTTTGGGAGGAAGGGCATTTTAGTGCAGTTCTCTGTTTTGTGGTTCAGCTGCGCTATAATGTTGTTTTGTTTGCGGGGTGAACAGATTCCACACAGAGTGAACCCTAGGGTTACCTCCCACCTGGACAGAGAGGAGTGGGGGATGGGAGTGGGGGAATGGGAGGGGGGGGGGGGTGAATTGTGGTCCCATGGAGACTCTGGTAGATGGATGGATAGTTGGGATAGTATGGGTGGGGGGGGACACAGAGGGAGGTAAAGAGGGTTCACACTGTGGGCTTAACAGGATGGAACAGAGGGGTCTGAAGGGTGATGAGTACAGTGATCTGTGAGGGTGGGGATGGGAGGGAGGGCAGAGTGGCAATGGGGGGTGCATGGACGGGGTTAGGGTGGGGGTAGGAGTTTGGATGGGCCTGAAGGTGAGATGATGAGTCGTGGGATGAGGGTGTGGACAGGGGTTGGTATGTCTTGGATGCCACAGCTGGCCCTGTGAAGCAGAGAAACTCCCTGAGTGGGAGGCACAAGTGTGAGAACCACCCTAATGCAATAATCCCCCTTTCTACAGTCTGTGTGTGTAGTGTATGACCTTTTTTTTGTGGCACCTCCCACCCTTGAGATTTTGCCACTGGGCATAGAGAAATTGTTGCAGTTTTAACGGAAGTTGTCTGCAGTTCTGCACATTTTGCCAAGGGGTAGATAGAAACATTTGCAATTGTATTACATATTTCATACGGTTCTACACATTTTGCCATGGGGCGGATAGAAAAATTGTCAATTGTATAACACGTCATGCAATTCTACTAATTTTGCCATGGGCAGAGATATTTTTTGCTCTTTTACAGCTAATTTCCTCCAATTTTAGTCATTTTGCCATTGGGTGGAGAGAATGTCTTGCATTTTTGAAGCAAATATACCTGCAATTCTTACACATTTTGCCTTGACTTAAGCCATGTTAATTGTATCTGATTGAGAGTGACTAGCAAAATCAATGGGGGCTCCCTGGATGTCAGGGCACTTGGCCAACGTGCCCTGCGTACCTGGTCGGTATTCGGCCACAATTACTCTTAAGTTTAGCTAACCGGCTAGACTAATTTACCAAACAAAAAATTGCCAGCTGACTTGACTACCTGAAAATTGCCAGCTGACTTGACTACCTGAAAATTGCAGGCTGACTTGACTACCTGAAAATTGCCAGCTGACTTGACTACCTGAAAATTGCCAGCTGACTTGACTACCTGAAAATTGCCAGCTGACTTGACTACATGAAAATTGCCAGCTGACTTGACTACCTGAGTGATTGTCAGTGACTGACAAAACAAGAGAAAAGCTGCTGATGTAACAACCACATTTCAAACTTGCAGCTTGTGTATTCTACTATTCTAACTCTCAACAGTAAGTTGAGACTCCAACTGATTTCCTTAAAATATATATACACATTTGAGATTTTTTGGTTGGGGGCCCTAAGCGACCACTTTTGTTGTTTATGCCTGGAGCAGCCCTGGTCAAATTTCCCTATAAATATGCAAGTTGATGTTTATTGTCATAAATCTTGCCCTGGGGCAGAACTGAGCGATTTACGTTAGATGGGCCAGCTTCAAAGTCAAATATATTGTATATTGTAAAAATTTATGAAAACAAAAATGTGCTTTTGTTTTTTAATTTAAGATTATTATTTTTTTTACCTTTATTTAACTAGGCAAGTCAGTTAAGAACAAATTCAAATTTTTGTACCTTGTCAGCTCAGGGTTTTGAACTTGCAACCTTCCGGTTACAAGTCCAACGCTCTAACCAGAGCTGCCTCCATGGCAAGATTCATGACAATAAATGCCAACCTGCCATAAATATCAGAATGGTCAAGCCCATTATCTGTGGGACCTGGGATAAATGGAGATTGGGATAGGTCATTTAGGATCTGTGGGAGACTTGGCCAATGAGGGATCCTGACACTGCTGTTCCTGTTCTTCGATTACAGTTGTTATTGTGAAGAAGAGTGTGATGGTCCGGTGATTGTGAGGTTGGTGTTGAGAGTGTGTTCTGATTCTAGTGAGTGGGAGAGTAAGACTGTGTCCCAAATAGCAACCGGAAATCGGTATGTAGTGCACTACATAGGGAGTAGGCTGCCAATCGGGACAGCCTATGTCTTCTCCCTTTTCACTGGTTAATTGGAGAGGAGTCAGTCAGACTGACTTGTTTTTGGACTGGAATGTGTGTGACCTCCTCCCTCGCCTTTGTTTTCTCTCGCTCTCCGTAACCCTCGCCATCAGACGCAGTCAAGTGGCTCGTGGGAAATCCCCTCTTCGCGCGAGAGAGAGGGAGAGAGAGAGAGAGAGAGAGAGAGAGCGTCAAACAGTGAGCCAGGCCAAATATCATGACTTCCAGCTCCCTTACACATCTCCCACCACTCTCCCTCTCCCAAGCTGCTTCTCATATCACACATCACTGGCCTTCTTTTCTGATTACATTATTCAGTGACTGACTTGGCTGACTGTATGTATAGGACACACACCACACACACTCCTTCCTACAGTATACAGGGAGCTAGCTGTACGTAGTATATTGAGCGTGGCAGAGGCTGTGTCTGAAACAGTCCACTTCAAACAGCCCTGATGCGTTTAATGTAATGGAGACATTGGTTGGGTCACAGCACTGAAAGCCTGTCTTCCCTCATTTACTGAGCAAAATGGCTTCCTCATGTCGTCTGTTTTATATTACGTTGTGAGATCTGCACTCTCAGCGCAAGCTTATAAAATCAAACTGGGCATATGCAGACACATACCCACGCACGCACGCACGCACACACACACACACACATTGTTGCGCGCGTATACACACATGTTTACAATATTAAACTGGGTAGCCTATATCGAGGAGTTGCACACGTACTTTGAAGGGTGCACCATTTTAAATTGAGCTAGCATGTATTAAAAGAGGCATTTTACTCATACACAGTCAAACTCTCTCCCCTCCATCCCTCCCAATTCCCCCGCTCTCCCCTCTCTCTGTTTGTTAATAAAGTCCCGTGAATAATTGGTGAGGAAACGTTGTGTGGAGGTTAGGGTCAAGGTTGTGGATGTGTTTGTCTGAGGAGAGAGAAGTGATTCAAAGCCCCATGCTACCTTCCCTACAGCACAATTACACTTTCACTGAGCTGCTGCTATGACTGAACTCTACCGATTATTAAAACAGAGAGAGGGAGAGGGGGAGGGATAGAGAGAGAGTTGTGCTTGGGTTTAGAAGTTGGAGCTTTCTCTGGGAGGGCCAGGATTAATTTTTTTTTTATTAAGTGGCACTCGCAGTAAGGCACCGTTCAGTGGCAAGTTCTTTCACAGACAATGTCAAGACAAATGTGCAATCCCTCACTGTGATTGAGAGTGTGTGTGTGTGTTTGTGTGTGTGTGTGTGTGTGTGTGTGTGTGTGTGTGTGTGTGTGTGTGTGTGTGTGTGTGTGTGTGTGTGTGTGTGTGTGTGTGTGTGTGTGTGTGTGTGTGTGTGTGTGTGTGTGTGTGTGTGTGTGTGGGTGTGTTGCTGACTAAGGGATATTGAGGCGAGGGAGAGAGGATGAGAGTGAAAAGGGACTGAAGAAAAAATGAGAGGCGGAGGCAGAGATAGAAAAATAAAGAGAGTAGGGGTCAGGGAAAGGTGGTGGCAGGGTCACCCGGGGGTCAAATAGGACGCAAATGAGGAACTTAAGGGGCAAGTTAAGAGCGAAGAAAAATGCTATCATTCAGAGGTCACAGACAGGGGACCCCCCCCCCCCCCCTACACACACACACACACTCACTCAATCACGCTGAGGAATTGCGCATTTGTCTTGACATTGTCTTCCCACTTAACAGTGCTGTCCTCTCATAATATCTTTACAGAGCTACAGCTGAATGGAGAACTGTCTGTCTCACAGCAGAGTATGTCAATTGACTACAAATATGTCTCTCACTGTCTCCTTTTCTTTCTTGCTTTCTCTGTCTATTCTTCTTTCCCTTTCTCTCACTCTCACTGACTTCAGATCTGTCTTTCACTGTCGCTGTCTGGATCGTTTCAACAATAAGAGTCCTTTTTGCATCCCTGTGATATTTTAAGTAGAAATTGTGCACCAATATGGCATTTTGAAAGCCTGTTTAGTATTTTAAAGTGCCTGGAGGAACATGTGAAAATGCTGATTTTAATGAATTCTCCATGTGGTCTATATTAAAGGGATACTTCTGGATTTTGGCAATTAGCCCTTTATCTACTTCCCCAGAGTCCGATGAACTCATACCAATTTTATTTGCCTGTGTACTGTATGAAGGAAGTTAGAGGTCGTTTCACGAGAGCAGATACCCATAGACTTTCAGTCATTGTACTAATGCTACTAACCATTGGTTTTTGAAACGACCTCTAACTTCCTTCATTGTGCTAACACTAGTTAGCAATTGCACTAGAGCTAGTTAGCAATTTCCTTCAAACAGCACGCAGAGACATAAAAATGTTTTCCACGAGTTCATCTGACTCTGGGGAAGTAGATAAAGGGCCCTCATTGCCAAAATCCCAAAGTATCCCTTTAATATAGACCACATGGAGAATTCATTAAATTCTGAATTTCATGTTTGATGGCCCGAATGTCTGGCGAATATCGAAAACTCAAGCCAACTTTACCACGGTTTTTCGACAAGCTTTTTGCTTCGGATGTTTTTATTTGCTCTAATACGCACCTGCCAGGTAAGGTTGAACGCCTCCTCTCCTACTCAGCCTCCAGAAAAAAAGTTTCTCCCAACCAGGTCAGACACCTCCTCCCGTTGCACTTTTTATTTTACCTTTATTTAACTCGGCAAGTCAGTTAAGAACAAATTCTTATTTTCAATGACGGCCTAGCAATAGTGGGTTACCTGCTGCTGCTTCAATCCCACCCGGCGATCTGATCCCTGTCTGCGCTGGCCTATCTCCCCCTGTCTGGTACAGGTATACATGCCAAACTCCCCCCCTCTCTCCAAAGCCTTTTCACACCTCCAGCACACGCACACCGAAGACTTTGGACTGATCAGAGTTTTACGTAGGCAAAATAACTTGTGAAGCAATTTATGTGAGCTTACACAGAAACAGTTCAATTAACTAGTATAGACCTACTATTTACTTATTTTGTCTTAGACTTCTATAGCTATATGGACTCATATAGAGCTACTCTTTCAAGTTATCTTGTTTGGGCGAGTTACTCTTTGAACTTACAATGGCTAGTCCCAGGTCGTTGAATTTTTTTTTTGTGCTTTATGCTATTTGCCCCATGACTCCTGTGTGCTTTGTTGACTACAACCTTGCTTGTTTACCCGAACATGGGACAGACAATGTTTGCTTCCACACTCACGACTCTGACTCTCTATTAGTTACACAGTCTCGTAGCCTCCCATCCTATTCTAACCAGCTCTCGCCCACTTTGTATTCATGTTACCTGATGAAATTCCTGTACAATATGAGCTTGTTACCATCTGATGCACATTCAATTGTCATAGAAAATCAACACGGCAGAGCTCTCCCTGTCCTCTGCCGTGCCCTGATTGTATTACTGCTGATGATATGTGGCGGCAGGTAGCCTAGTGGTTAAGGTGTTGGGCCAGTAACCGAAAGGTTGCTGATAAGGTAAAAATCTATCGTTCGGTCCCTGAACAAGGCAGTTAACCAGCTGTTCATAGGCCGTAATTGTAAATAAGAATTTGTTCTTAACTGACTTGCCTCGTTAAACAAAGGATAAATAAAAGGATAAATAAAAAATATGGAATTGTGCATGTACACCCTGGCCCGTCTCCTGTTGCTAGCCCCAATTTTGACTTGGGCTCTGATTTCTGCTTCACTGATACTCTCATAAAAGTCTGGGTTTTCTGCATGTTAACAAGAGAAACTTATTTCCCAAAATGCATCAATTGAAAGTGTGGGTTCACAGCTCCAATCCAGACGTGTCGGTCATTACTTAGACATGGTTAAGAAAGAGTGTTCGAAAACTGATGTTAACCGTTCTGGTTGTAAACCTTTTCGGCAAGACAGATCTTCTAAAGGTGTTGGAATGGTAAACTTTACCAAGGAACACCTTCAGTGCTCAGTTGTCTCCACCAAGTCTGTTACCAAACAATTAGAATTGTTGGATTGTAGCATTAAGTCCTCAAATAGCTCTTTTTTGACTGTTACTGGGTGTTATCATCCACCATCAGCACCGGCCTGTACCCTAACTGCCTGAAGCTCTCTCCTGGCCCCTTACACTAAGTCTGAATAAGCAACCTAAACTCGGACATACTTAACATCTCTTAAGGATTAGCCCCTTTCAATAGTCGCCTACAATGACATACTCAAATCTAACTGCCTGTAGCTCAGGTCCTGAAGCAAGGATATGCAAATTATTGGTAACATTTGAAAGGAAACACTTTCAAGTTTATGGAAATGTGAAAGGAATGTAGTAGAATATGACACAATAGATCTGGTAAAAGATAATACAAAGATACACATTTTTGAAATGCAAGAGAAAGGTCATAATGTATTATTCCAGCCAAGGTGCAATTTAGATTTTGTCCAGTAGATGTCATCAGTATATGTGCAAAGTTTTAGACTGGTCCAATGAATCATTGCATTTCTGTTCAAATGTTGTATCAAGACCGCCCAAATGTGCCTAATTTGTTTATTAATAACTTGTCATATTCAAAATTGTCACGCGGGACTAGGTGGGTGAGGGAATCAGACGCAGAGAGTTCCACTGGGGAAAAGTGCTCTTTAATACGGCACACAAAAATTACAAACCCAACAACACAGGGCGCGGACAACAAAGTGACTACCCAAAAACACAGGGTGCCAAGTTCAGAAAATAATAACCACCTCTACCTAAAACGCACACACGTTACATAAAGACAATCCCGCACAAAACAAGGATGGGTACACATACTTAAAATAGGGAAGCTCATTAAGCCATACAACAGAACATAGGTGAAACTAATAAGACAAAACAAACAAACAAACGAAAAAGGGATCGGTGGCGGCTAGTAGGACGGTGACGACGACATATGTCTCCATAGCTACTGTCTCCTCCTGGGACAAGGGGTACACGTGACTCCTGGGAAGTGCAGCATTCTCCAGGAGGTCTATCGTGCAGTCCCCTCGACAAGGTGGTGGTAATTCCTTTTACTGAAGGCGATAGCCTAATCGGCATATTCAGAGGGAATGCGCACGGTGGAAACCTGGTCTGGACTCTCTACCGTAGTCGCACCAACGGCAACTCCTATACACCTGCCTGAACACTCCTCTGACCACCCTTTAAGAGCCCCCTGTCGCCAGGAAATCACAGGGTTGTGCTGAGCTAGCCAGGGAATTCCCAACACCACTGGAAACGCAGGTGAATCAATAAGGAACAGACTAATCTGCTCCTTATGACTCCCCTGCGTAACCATGTCCAGTGGTACCGTAGCCTCCCTAACCATTCCTGACCCTAATGGTCGGCTATCTAAGGAGTGCACGGGGAAAGGTAGGTCTAACGACACAAGGGGAATCCCTAGCCTTAACGCGAGCCCCCGATCCATGAAATTCCCAGCTGCGCCTGAATCGACTAGCGCCTTATGCCGTAGAGAGGGATAAAACCCAGGAGAGGTTAACACATACATATGACCGACAGGAAGCTCTGGGTGAGTCTGGTGCTGATCGAGTAGTGCTCCGCCTGCCCTCCCGACTCCCAGACGAGTTCCCCCAGCACCGGTCGGCCGTGTGTCCTAGCCGACCACAACTGGTGCAGGAGGAAACTCCTCCTCCGGTTCCCCTCGAAGCCGCCCCCCTATAGGGATAGGCAGCAGGTTGTCAAGACGGATGGACATGTTGATGACCTCATCCAGCATGAGGGTGGTGTCTCCCGACACACTAGCTCCCTGCGGACATCCTCCATGAGGCTACACTGGAAAAGGTCTATCAAGGCCCTGTCGTTCCACCCCGCTCCTGCGGCCAAGGTCCTGAACTCCAGGGTCTCCTGACGCAGGTGGAACATCCATTCACCCGCCGCACGACCCTCTGATGGGTGATCAAATACAGCTCGGAATCGGCGGGTGAACTCGTGGTAGTGATCCCTCGCTGAGTCTGGGCCATCCCACACTGCGTTTGCCCACTCTAGGGCTCATCCAGTCAGACAGGAGATGAGGGCGCTCACGCTCTCCTCTCTGGAGGGAGTAGGACGAACGGTCGCCAGGTAAAGTTCAAGTTGTAGGAGGAACCCCTGACACCCAGCCACCGTTCCATCATACTCCCGTGGGAGCGCCAGCCGAAGAGCCCCGGAGCCGGATGCGGTAGCAGGGGCAGGAGGTGCTGGAGGAGGTGGTGCTAGAGATGAGGTGGGAAGGCCACTCCTCTCCCATCGATCCATCCTCTCCATCATTAGATCCATGGCTGAACCAATCCTGTTGAGAACACTGGTATGATGGAGGACCCTTTCCTCCATCGATGGGAGAGGAGGTGCGGCTGCTCCTGCTGATTCCATGTTGTTAGGTGCGTTAGGATTCTGTCACGTGGGACTAGGTGGGTGAAGGAATCAGGCGCAGAGAGTTCCATTCCAGTGCTCTTTAATACGGCACACAAAAATGACAAGCCCAACAACACAGGGCGCGGACAACAAAGTGACTACCTAAAAACACAGGCTGGGAAGTCCAGAAAACATAACCACCTCTACCTAAAACGCACACACGTAACATAAAGACAATCCCGCACAAAACAAGGGCGGGTACACGTACTTAAAATAGGGAAGCTCATTAAGCCATACAACAGAACATAGGTGAAACTAATAAGACAAAACAAAAATGACAAACGGAAAAGGGATCGGTGGCGGCTAGTAGGACGGTGACGACGACCGCCGAGCACCGCCCGAACAGGCAGGGGAGCCAACTTCGGCAGAAGTCGTGACAAAAATTGTGCACTCTCCTCAAACAATATATATTGTATTCTTTCGCTGTAATAGCTACTGTAAATTGGACATTGCAGTTAGATTAACAAGAATTTAAATTTTCTGCCAATATCAGACATGTCTATGTACAGGGAAATGTTCTTGTTACTTACAACCTCATGGTAATTGCATTAGCTTACGTTAGCTCAACCGTCCCATGGAAGGGACACCAATCCAGAAGAAGTTGCCACCTGACCAAGTCTTGAAACAACGGGAATTCATAAATCTCTCATATTATTACAAATCCCACAAGGTATGACTCCAAACACCCAGAAAAGTCTACTCTTCTTGTTGTTATCATCACAAATAATCTTGATAGATATCCGTCTGTTGTTTTCTGTAATGACTTTAGTGATCACTGTTTTACAGCCTGTGTTTGTAATGGCTGCTCAATTAAATGACATGTCCTGATTTGTCATTGACGCTTACTAAAAAAAAAATAATGAGCAAGCCTTCCTTCATGACCTGGCTTCTGTAAATTGGTATAGAATCAGCTTGATTCCCCCTGTCGAAGATGCTTAGACCTTATTTTTTTATATATTTTCAATTATATTGTTAACAAACGTCCCCCAAAAAGAAAAGGAGAATTGACTGACTGGCTCTTATTCAGGAAAATGAGAAATAAGTGCAATCAGGCAATCTGGAAGGCTTAAGTTATTTACTTTAAGGAGCAGTTCTCTCTCTGTGGGTCTAACCCCAGGAAGTTGTGAAAGAACGATGAAAGACCTAGAGAATAAAGCCTCCTCCTCACAGCTGCCCATGTCCCATAATGTTGATGATGTGGTTGTTACTGACAAGGAGCGTGTGGCTGAGGTCTTTACTCACCACTTCATTAACTTCTTGAAACTCCCCATCCCGGATCCGGGTTTGTGACTAAAGCCTCAGGCTCATTAGCATAACGCAACGTTAACGATTTCTGAAAATCGCAAATAAAATGAAAATAATGCGTCTGCTCTCAAGCTTAGCCTTTTCTTAACAACACTGTCATCTCAGATTTTCAAAATATGCTTTTGAACCATAGAAATTGACTAATTTGTGTAAGAGTATGCAAAGCTAGCATAGCATTTTGAGTAGCATTTAGCACGCAACATTTTCACAAAAACCAGATAACCAAATAAATAAAATAATTGACCTTTGAAGAGCTTCTGATGTTTTCAATGAGGAGACTCTCAGTTACATACCAAATGCGCAGTTTTTCCTGAAAGCGTCTGTGTGTAGGAGAAATCGTTCCATTTTCTACATTGCGTCTGGCTACCGAAACGAACCGAAAATTCAGTCACCTACAACGTAAAACTTTTTCCGGATTAACTACATAATATCGACCGAAACATGGCAAACGTTGTTTGGAAGCAATCCTCAAGGTGTTTTTTCACATATATCTTCATTGATATGCAGTTCGTGGAAGCTTGCTTTCCTCTCTGTATCGCATGGAAAAATACTGGCAGGTGACTTTTGCGCACCAATTTCGGCGCTGGACACCGGGTGGACAACTGGTAAATGTGGTCTCTTATGGTCAATCTTCCAATGATCTGCCCACAAATACGTCACAATGCTGCAGACACCTTGGGGAAACGACAGAAAGGGTTGACTCACTCCTCTCGCATTCACAGCCATATAAGGAGACAATGGAAAACAGAGCCTCAAAAATCCTTGTCATTTCCTGGATGCCATCTCATCTTGGTTTTGCCTGAAGCTCACGTTCTAGGGCACGCACAGAGAATATCTTGGTATTTCTGGACACGTCAGAGTGTTTTCTTTCGAATGGTATCAATTGTATGCATAGTCGAGCATCTTTTTGTGACAAAATATCTTGTTTAAAACGGGAACGTTTTTCATCCAAAAATGAAATAGCGCCGCCATAGATGTAAGAGGTTAAGTCAGGATTCCTATTTGAGTCAGCCATGCCTCCTTGACCGTCCAACATTTCCGCATCTCCCTGCCCTTCTAATGAGACTTGCCCCGATGCTCTAATGAGACTTGCCCCGATGCTCTAATGAGACTTGCCCCGATGCTCTAATGAGACTTGCCCCGATGCTCTAATGAGACTTGCCCCTTTTTTCCCCTGCTCCGCTACAAAGTTTCTCCCTGCATACGGCCACTGAGTCTGAGCTGCTAAAGGAGCTCCTTAAACTTGACCACAAAAAAAAACATCTAGGTCAGATGGTTTAGATCCTTCCTTCTTTAAAAAGTTTTCAGTCTTCAAGTGCAGTCACAACAACCATCAAGCATATGTGGGAAGTCAGGACTATTGGAAAAGCATTCCAGGTGAATCTGGTAGAGAGAATGCTTAGAGTGTGCAATGCTATCATCAAGGCAAAGGGTGGCCTACGTTGAAGAAGCTCAAATATTAAATATATTTTGATTTGTTTAACACTTCTTTGGTTACTACATGATTCCATTTGTGTTATTTTATAGTTGTGTTGTCTTCTTTATTATTCTACCATGTAGAAAATAGTAAAAATAAAGAAAAACAATTGAATGAGTAGGTGTGTTCAATCTTTTGACTGGTAGTGTATATATAATGTATGTATCCCTTCGTGCACCCTCTGTGACTTTTAACCAACTTAACCCAAACATTTCGCCAAGTTTTCATCATCATTGTAAAGCCCTAGTTATTTATTTGCTTTGACAAGGTCATTTCTGAAGATTATTATTTATTTCATGTGATTAGAGATTCATTTATGTCTGTCCCTTATTTTAAGGTCAACCCTGTTACGTGAACTGAATTCCCATTTTAACATGTTGAAATTGTTCCTTTAAAAAACTACTTTGAACATCTGGTTCAATTCTTTTTGCCATTTTTCGTTTTGTGTTAGAAAACAGCGGGTCGACCAAAACATGTCAACCCTGTTACCCAAAAATGGACAGGCTAGAAATGTTTTAACAATTACATTTTTGTGTGACGCTTGCATTCAATTGCTGCTCCCTGTTGCACATAGCTTCCGTTACCCCTGTCCCAAGGGGATTTATGACATATTTAAGATTGTCAATCCTGCTACCGTCGACCCGGTTACTTCATTTGGCACTTAATAGGAACTTACTACGGTATTATTTTTTTATTTAGCCTCTTATGATCCTTGGTATGACCTTCTTAAACCATTTCCACATAACTTAGGGGAACTCTTATGGGTTAATAGGCATTTAATATAGTCTTATTTTTTTATTTAATCTCTTGAGATGGGAAAACCATTTATTATTAAGTTGAATGTGTTCTGTTTGAGAGAATGTACAAATTAGGGGAAATCAAATGTTTGTTTTTTTTACCAAGTTCCAGTTCTCAAAAGGCAACGAATTGGTGAAACGACCCATCTATTGTTCTTTCTTTTTTTCCCACTCCCATTGAGTGTCTCTCACTCTCATTGTCTGTATCCGCTTACTATTTCTCTCTTACTCGCTTACTATTTCCTAACCACCGTGCTTCTATCTCTCTCTGTTCTTCTATCTCTATCATCCTCCTCACCATCTCTCTCTGTACTTCTATGTCTATCATCCTCCTCACTATCTCTCTCTGTTCTTCTATCTCTATCATCCTCCTCACCATCTCTCTCTGTTCTTCTATCTCTATCATCCTCCTCGCTATCTCTCTCTGTTCTTCTATCTCTATCATCCTCCTCACTATCTCTCTCTGTACTTCTATCTCTATCATCCTCCTCACTATCTCTCTCTGTGATTAGAGATCTCTCGGACTCTGTCTTTCTCTCCCTCTCTCCCGCTTTCTCTCTCTGCTTCTGTGTGTGTGTAGAGCTCATGGTAGTTGATATGGGCCAATTCCTGTCTCTCTGACACTGTGTTTATCGCTCCAAGGGGCAGCCAAGTTTAAGTGTTTGTTTACATCTGCCGGGCGGTAGGTTGGAGGGTAGAGGAGCGGATGGGATGGGAGGAGAAGAGAGGCAAGGAGAGACTGCTGCTGGCCATGTTCACCAGTCAGTCACATACTAGTAATATAACAACCACTCTGTGTGAGTCCGTGTTTCTTTTTGTAACTAAATATGTGCAGTTGTCTATGTCTGTTTTGTCTTGGGTTTGTTATGTGCACTAAGTTGTTTTATATTTCCAAAGCCATCACAACCTCTAATAGACTTTTTACGTTAGGCCTGTCACATTTCCTGTCTTGCACCATTCTCACTGTCTCAGAAGAGGAAATTCATTGTATAAATAAGACATTTCTTCTATTCCTGTGTATTACTGGCCACCCCTCATAGCCTGGTTCCTCTCTAGGTTTCTTCCTAGGTTTTGGCCTTTCTAGGGAGTTTTTCCTAGCCACCCTGCTTCTACACCTGCATTGCTTGCTGTTTGGGGTTTTAGGCTGGGTTTCTGTACGGAACTTTGAGATAACAGTAACAGCTGATGTAAGAAGGGCTTTATAAATAAATTTTGGGTCCACAGCCTAGTGTAGGGAACTTCCCCTGAGTCATCCTGGCTGTCCCATCATAAAGACCTTATCGTTTGATGAGAGCTATAATGAGTTTAACTGTGAATATTAGACGTCTTTATTTACAGTCCATTACAGACCTTTCCACTGGCATTCACACTCTAACCTGAGAAAACACTACTCCCACTACCTCCCTCTCTCCATCTCAAACAGAGGCTGTGTGTGTACCATGGACTATGAGAGGCATTCTATGTTCCTCTGGGGGTGTGTGTGTCACCCCGAAATAGCATCCGCGCCCGTAATTACTGGTGCAAACACAGGTGTGGAAACCCGCACCCTGTCAACCCCCCACCCCCATGACTTACGTCTCCTACACAGAGCCCGGTGTGTGCTCGTTTTGGAGCAGTGGAAGTCCAGACTGTGTGTGTGTGTGTGTGTGTGTGTGTGTGTGTGTGTGTGTGTGTGTGTGTGTGTGTGTGTGTGTGTGTGTGTGTGTGTGTGTGTGTGTGTGTGTGTGTGTGTGTGTGTGTGTGTGTGTGTGTGTGTGTGTGTGTGTGCAAGTGAAAGAGAGAGATTGAGAGAGAGAGTGTGTGCATGAGAGAGTCCATACCACACCCTTTGAAGTAAGGTCTTGTTAGGGTTTGGGCACAGCCTCCCCCTTCCCTCACCTGTCTCCCTAGTCTCCCCCTGCTGCTCTGGAAACCAAATCTCCCACATCAGTCAGGCCTCAGTCAGGCCTTTCACTGATACATTTTTCATTAGTGAATACACACATATTCATTAGTGAATACACACATGGTCACACACACATACCCTTCCTCATCCTATTCCACCGCCCCTTCGCCCCTGGCCCCGTCTTTCCTCTTGGCATAGGAAGTTGAAGGCAGGTATGGGGCAACTCTATTTGTGGATAAAGAGCGGCCGTTGGGGCTGGGGCAAGGTTGGAGTTTGGCAGGCGGCATCTGTAAACAGTGAGAACTCTGTCTCTGTGTCGCTTTGAGTTTACGTCTCTACAACTTTACCTTACTGAGAAACTCAACTCACAATTTTTGTGTTTCCCCTCCTGTCTCTCTCTCTTTCTCTAACTCTATCGCACTCTCTCTCTCTCTCTCTCTCTCTCTCTCATCCTCTCTTCCTTTCCATCTATCTCTTTCTCTCCCTATCTATTTCTCTCTTTCTTTCTTTCTTTCTTTCTCTCCCTCTCCTCTCTTTACACGTCTCTCTGGACTGGAGACTGAATACATTTAATGGAAAGTACAGACTTTGCTGTACAAGAAAACGTATGGGCAACATTAACCAAACTTACTGACAACATATTGCTGTAGTGAAAGACAATGTGTGTGAGAAATGTTTTGGACTAATTTACCAAACAATACTGCAACCCTTGGCAACACTGTTGTTAGGCATGCCAAATGTATTGGTTGTGTGGATTAGGCTTGGGTGATATATTGTGTATTTTGAAATACTGATGGCATGATTTTCAATAACATGCGGGGGATAGCTAAGTATATTTATGTCAAGATCAAGCTTCTTGGGTACAGCAGAGACATTCAATCCCCCCTGGA